>NC_090179.1:4376819-4464319 GCF_024679245.1 Pseudorasbora parva
TTTGTTAATTTCGGATCTGAAATCAGGATAATTGTCATAGAAAACTGACAGCTCCAAGACACAACCACAAGTGTGTGCAACTGGGCGTCGTTGGAAGCCTTGAATCTGTGTGAAGTTAATGTGGATAGTTTTTCCCAAAAACAGATCAGAGCCGCTGCAGAATCTAAGAAACCGAGACAGACCCGGTGTGCTACATTCCCGAAGGTAAGTGGTTAAATACCTTTGAATCTCCTTCTGCTGGGTATTCATGTTCTCTGGGAAAGAAAGCGCCCTCAGAACCTTTCTCACAGTGGGCTGCAAATTTTCATACACAGAGGAAATGTCATCAAGATGACTGATGGGAGTGTAAAGCGTGTTTGCCCACTCCTCAATGACATAGGCAGGCTCTTGAATCAGCTTTTTGTGGGCAAGTTCTTGTAAGATTTCCATTGGATTGTTCTCTGTTGGTGTTTTACGACAGCTATGGACATCCAAAACTTCCAGTAGCTCTTCTTTGTCAGCAGTGTTGAAGTCAGATTGCCATGCTTCAAAAACTACACGTTCTGATTCTGGAACAAATTTCAAGAAATTCTCAATGACATTGCTTTTAGCACTTCCAAAAGCGGCCTGCTCCAGGATTACTGGAGCTATTTTCACAGGAAGGTACTTTTCCTTTTGCCATCCAAAGGCAATTATCCGGCCTACACTTTCCCAATGTATTTGTCCAAAATCATGCCGAAGAAAAGGCACCTTGAAAGAGCTGCCCATAGTGCACTGTTCATAAAACTCATTCCAGAACTCAGAAAGACAGTCTCTCACAACTCCTCCTTCATCATGCCCTCTCTCAAGTTTTCCATCTGGTGCAATAAGCTGAATTTTTATTTCACACCCCAACACACTTTCATCCAAAAAATGAGCAATGAGTTCTGGGAGGACCTGACCACGGTGGACAACTAAGATCCTATTTTTTTGTTCACTATTTGCCATGTTGTTCAGAGGTGATAGAGGCAATGTATCATCCAAAATTTGATCCCCAACATTAAAAATGTCTTCAGTGACAAAGGTGACAGTGTTGCTGTCATCCAAAGCAGGCTCATCAAGGTTGGAGGAATGCATCTCAGTGGAATAAAGGAAAGACATCTCTGGTTCCATGTTGCTCCCAATGTAAACCACATCTGTATTTCCAGATCTTTCAGCTGCTATTATTGGTGAACTGTTCATTTGTTGTGTAGTGTGAGCCACATCCATTTCCTGTTGCATATGTGAACCAGAGATTCTTTTCTTCTTTGTTGTCAGGTAGAACCGTAAAAGTGACAATTTGGAGTCTCCATACAGTCTTCCAACTGTAATGTCTTCATCTATAGACATTTCTTTGTAATCCTTTAAATCTACCTCAAACTCACTGATGTCTCCTTCAGGGCTTTTTCCATTAGCAAAAAACAGCTTGACTGCTTGCTGAATCAAATCAGATTTCTTAGAATCTTTTGGTACATCTACTTTTCGTGTGCCACCACCCCTTTTTGTTCTCACTTGTTTGAAGGTTTCATTTCCTGTATCATAATTCATCCATCCTAATTCTACCTTTCGCATAGTCTTTTGAGCATTCTTTGCTGTGTGTTTTTGACTTGTTGTGGCAGATTCATCACACTTACGTTTTTGGGATATTGGGATATATTTCAATCGCTCAAAAAGTTTGGATTTCCTGTTATTGGGGTCATTCCTGTTGCTGGCTTTCTGTCTGCAAAATCCCAAAATGGCCAAACGATCACCATATGATGGAAAGTATGTCTTTAGCTGTTCATCTGTCATTAGTTCAATGACACTAGCATCAGTCTAGAAAAACAAAACAAAATGCAGGTTAAATATTTGACATTTTGAGTTTGCATGTCAACATACAGTTTTCACTGATCAATGGTTAGATGCAAAACATTTTATTTAAAGGGATAGTTCAACCAAAAATTTAAATTCTGTCATCATTTACTCACCCTCAAGTTGTTCCAAACCTGTATGAGTTTCTCTCTTCTACTGAACACAAAAGATGATATTTGGAAGCATGTTCATAACCAAGCAGATAGAGCAACCATTGAATACCATAGTATGTTTTCCCTACTATGGTAGTTAATGGTTGCTCTATCTGTTTGGTTACATTCTTCAAAATAACTTCTTTTGTGTTTAGCAGAACAAAGAAATTCATACAGGTTAAAACAACTTGAGAGTGAGTAAATTATGACAAAACTTTAACTTTTTTTGGGTGAACTATCCCTTTAATACTATGAATATTTAAGGATTACCGGTAGTTCACTACAAAAGGAAAATTTCCTGATATTTTACTCACCCCATACCATCCAAGATCATGTCAAGTTCATGTCTTTCTTTCTTCAGATGAAAAGAAATTATGTTTTTTGAGGAAAGCATTCCAGGATTTTTCTGCATGATCCCAGCTAAGCAATAGGGTCTTGTCTAGCAAAACAATTAGTCATTTTCAAGAAAAATGTATATACTTTTTAACCTCAAATGCTCAACTTAAGTGTTGTTCTTCTTTATGGCGTATCCCAGCAGGCACAATATGTCAATGTGACGTCAGGAAGACATTGGATTTTGGTTGAAAATTAAAATTGGTTTGAAGTCTAAATCCAATGTTTGTTTAATGTTAAGCTCCAACGTTGGACAGACGTTGAATTTTGGTTGGAATAATTGGTTGAATAATCCAGTGATTCTTAAGGATACACACAGACATTAAAGAATTAGCGTATGCATCTCAATAACAGTGACATGCGCCATGCCGCAATGCACTCTGGGTGCTTCATACAAAACTATTCAATGGCTCCCAGAATGCATTGTGGCATTAAGCACGTTACCAAAGTTGAGATTCATACACTGATTATTGATGTCTGAGTCAGTCTAATAGATGCTGGAGATCAAAATGTTTAATGCTTAATGCTGTTTGTGGAGTTGTTTAATCCACTGCTGAGATCTTCAGAGATTTAATGTGCTGCCACACATTTTACCCTTTTTTCATGTAGTACGGTGCTTATTCCAACCAAAATTAAATGCCTGACGTAAATCAAACGTTGGGTTTATGTCAACCTGATTTTCATTTTCAACCAAAATATGAAGTTGGATTAGTTGTTTCTGACGTCACATTGCCATACTGTGCCTGCTTTTGACACCATCATGTCGGAAAGGTTGTGTCCGCGATGTAAGTGGAAATACCGACCCAGTGCCAAAAAACTCCATCTCATGTTCTCCTCCAACTTTAAAGTTGTATGACATTGTTGTTTTGCCTTTATTTTTTGTAAAGGGCATTTGATTTAGTCATTGAACATTCATTTTAACACTGGATCAGTACTTCCACCTGCGTCACAGGCATGACCTTTCAGACGTGATGTCATACACAGTGAAGAAATCACAACACCAAGGTTGAGTATTTGAGGTTATAAAGTATATCATTTTTTAAAAAAAATTGGTTTAAAGCCAATGGTTTGTCTAGATCAGACCCTATTCCTTTTCTGGGATGGTGCAGAGTTTCTGAAGCTCTTCTTTTGAAACTGCGTTGATTTGGACCTTCAACCATTGATTGCCATTGAAGTCCATTATGTGGAGAAAAATCCTGGAATGTTTTCTTCAAAAAACTTAATTTCTGTTCAATTGAAGATACAAAGACATGAACGTATTGGATGAGATAGAGGTGAGTAAATTATTAATTTTGAAGTAAATTAATCCTTTAAGATAGATGAATAGATATATACATATACATGTTTGTGTATTTCATACACTTAATAGAGTACACTTTTGTACTCATCCTAAAATCATGAATAAGTACATAACTTTTTATATATATAAATAAATTCAAAATATTACATAGAATCACACATTTATTAATTTTACACTTTCCACAGACTGTGATGATGTGTTTCCAAAGTTATTGAAGTTAATTTAGTTAAATAAACTAAAGTTAATACACATTTATAATGCTTTATATTGTGCTATATTACCTCGTCAGTAAATGGCAAAAAACAACAACAAATTAACGCTGCTGTGAGGATGTTTCAGTTGAAGAAGTAACAGCAATTTCACATCATCCTCTATTCTGAAAATTCTATTTTTTCCCCTCTTTTGGGAAGTTGTGTAAACTCCACCACAGATTTGTTTTTGTTTTTTGGTATTGGAGCAAATGAAAACACAAATTATATTTGCTGTCATAGTAAGCTGAGTGCATATGCGGCTTCAAGAGAGCAAACATCCAAATGTGTTGTGCTTCATTTATGCCATTTTATATTTTCATGATCTTTACATCTCTATATACACCTATTTTATTCATTTTTTATTATTTTTCCATTACTGTTTAATAATGTGTGCCATGTTGTCTTCACAAGACAACACAAGAAATTGTGTTATTTCACAAGAAATAAGAGATAAAAGAACATCTCCATCTCAACATTTTAATCATCAAAAGATGTTGTGAAGCAGGTTTTTTTTTAAATTACTTTTGCTTAAGTATAATAACACTTGTTAAATTTAAGCTGGAATTCTCATCGAGAGAACTAAGATAATTTGATAGACTTCCCATTCTTATTACGTTGTCTCGTGCTGCTTGCTCTTTCACTGCCTATGTCTACCTCTTGGACTGATAGAAGAAATAAGTGTTGACTAATATTGACATCCATTATATGAGCAACGGTTGTAGTTAAAAATCCTCATTTGTATTCTACTGAAGAAACAAACACACCTACATCTTGGATTCCCTGGGGGTCAGCAGATAAACATCACATTTTCATTTTTGGGTGAACTATCCCTTTAATATTAGAACCAACTTTGTGATAGATCTAGTTTTCTTCCCAACTGAGGCTAGATAAGAAATCTGGGGCAGACAAGATGATCCAATAAGAACTAAATTAACTTAAATGTAACTAAAGAAAGTACAAATGACCAGGTTATGAAACCATTATACAGCTCTGAAAAAGAGACCACTTAACATTGAGAAATGGTCATTTTTGTCCAGTTGCATTGTCTCACCTTTTCTTGTTCCAGCATCTCGATGGTTTCCTCTGGAACATTCCTTGTTCGCAAAAAATCGAATAGATCATCCATCCTGTAACCATACATATGCCTGTTTTTAATCCTCTCTAAGCCTTCACCCACATGACAAGTTTAATTACCAGTACTGTATTTAAAGAACATACACATGAGTATATCCAAACCATAACTACAGTAGACTCATGGTCATTTTTTTTATGGTGATGAGTAGATTTAAGTCAATTTATATTTGCACATAACAGGTTGTTTTGTCTTATTTTCCCTGAAAATGTTGTTTATATTGGGGCTGTAGGCTAATATATTTTTTAACTGGTTTTGAACTTGCTTCAACATTGCCTCATTTTGGGCCTATATTGTTCAGTGACATTAGTTCGGGCAGTGTTTAAAATGTTTGGTTCTGAGCTATGCTGTTGATTTCGTCGCAGCTGAAACATGCGCAGTTCAAACATAGCAGTATTTCGTCTCACTTTTCACTTGCCCATTTAGTGTTAGATGATAAACAAAGGCAACATTATCAAAGAGAACAGGCCAATTTTGTAATCGACCATTTATCTACCAATGGGAACGACAAGGCGATTCACAACCTGATTCTCTTGTGTGCACGCAAACATATTGTTAAACCATGCAAACGTTTTATATGGTACGCTTTAATTTACAATAACTTTAAAAAAGTGTTCAGTTGTTGTTATGCTTGTATACTTACGTTCAAACCAGTTCATGATACACAGCACTCCTTGCTTTTGCTTGCTGCTCGCCTCGCTGCGCTTGATGTGCTGGAAGTTGTGCAAATTGCGCATGCGTGCTCTCAATATTTCGAGAAAGTTTCTCATTATTTCGAGATGTTAAGTCATTATTTCGAGAAAGTTTCTCATTATTTCGAGATGTTAAGTCATTATTTCGAGAAAGTTTCTCATTATTTCGAGATGTTTTCTCAAAATATTGACTTAGTTTCTCATTATTTCGAGAAAGTTTCTCATTATTTCGAGAAAGTTTCTCATTATTTCGAGATGTTAAGTCATTATTGTTAAGTGTTAAGCCTTAACTATTAGTTAAGATGTTAAGTCATTATTTCGAGATATTAAGTCATTATTTCGAGATGTTAAGTCATTATTTCGAGAAAGTTTCTCATTATTTCGAGAAAGTTTCTCATTATTTTGAGATGTTAAGTGATTATTTCGAGAAAGTTTCTCATTATTTCGAGATATTAAGTGATTATTTCGAGAAAGTTTCTCATTATTTTGAGATGTTAAGTGATTATTTCGAGAAAGTTTCTCATTATTTCGAGATGTTAAGTCATTATTTCGAGATGTTAAGTCATTATTTCGAGAAAGTTTCTCATTATTTCGAGATGTTAAGTCAATATTTCGAGAAAGTTTCTCATTATTTCGAGATGTTAAGTCATTATTTCGAGATGTTAAGTCATTATTTTGAGATGTTAAGTGATTATTTCGAGAAAGTTTCTCATTATTTTGAGATGTTAAGTGATTATTTCGAGAAAGTTTCTCATTATTTCGAGATGTTAAGTCATTATTTCGAGATGTTAAGTGATTATTTCGAGAAAGTTTCTCATTATTTCGAGATGTTAAGTCAATATTTCGAGAAAGTTTCTCATTATTTCGAGATGTTAAGTCATTATTTCGAGAAAGTTTCTCATTATTTCGAGATGTTAAGTCATTATTTCGAGAAAGTTTCTCATTATTTCGAGATGTTAAGTCATTATTTCGAGAAAGTTTCTCATTATTTCAAGATGTTAAGTCATTATTTCGAGAAAGTTTCTCATTATTTCGAGATGTTTTCTCAAAATATTGACTTAGTTTCTCATTATTTCGAGAAAGTTTCTCATTATTTCGAGAAAGTTTCTCATTATTTCGAGATGTTAAGTCAATATTTCGAGAAAGTTTCTCATTATTTTGAGATGTTAAGTCAAAATTTCGAGAAAGTTTCTCATTATTTCGAGATGTTTTCTCAAAATATTGACTTAGTTTCTCATTATTTCGAGATGTTAAGTCATTATTGTTAAGTGTTAAGCCTTAACTATTAGTTAAGATGTTAAGTCATTATTTCGAGATATTAAGTCATTATTTCGAGATGTTAAGTCATTATTTCGAGAAAGTTTCTCATTATTTTGAGATGTTAAGTCAATATTTTGAGAAAGTTTCTCATTATTTCGAGATGTTAAGTCATTATTTCGAGAAAGTTTCTCATTATTTTGACTTAAAGAATCATATTTTTTTACTTAACTGTGGCGGAAACGGGCTTCCATAATATGGTTATGCTTGTCGATGGAAACTGGGTGTAGTATTTTTCTCTTTCTCATTTTGTGCAAGCGTGATTAGAGCACACGCACGTGTATGGGACGCAGCACCTGCTCGTGCAACGCGATCGGTCATCATTGTTGTGGCTTGTGTCGTAAACTAACCCAATAATACCTTGGAAATATTATGCACAGGCTATCATTAATAATAGTTTTGAACAGAACAGATGGCACCGCATATTAGCCTCTATCTTTCTCCTCACGGATGCAAGGTAATCTCATGGGGTTTAAAGTAACATGCACCCATTTCATGCACAACATGCACAATTCACCTTTATTCCACAAGGTGGCAATGTCTTATACCCAATGATGAAGTGACGTTTCTCTCATCACCTTTGACAGGAAACGAAACAATAATAATTATAAATCTGCAAACTTGAAATGGCTCAGTGATTTACAGCAGAGAGCAAGTACTCAACACAATCAAATCTTAGCGTCACTGTCTCTTGATGATGGATGTGGTCAAGAAGCTGTCAACAATCAAAATGTTGACGTTGAAGATATTGAAAATGAGTTTAGAGAATATGCTGGAGACCGCGATATGAGGCAGATGCTGAATATACTGGTAAAAGAGCTCTGACGAGGACAGATAATCATGGTATTAAACATCTGCTCAACTGAACCCTTCCAAGCTCCAAAGGTAACGAAATAGGTTATTTTATTCTTCTGTAGCTGTTAATCTAATATCAGGCGTTTTATATATTATCACGACAGATAGAGGTCTATCCATGTTAAATATAGATCTGGGTCGCTAACGACCCGGAAATGTAAGAATGTTTGGTGAACAGTCATGCATTTAAGGGTTAAACTGCTAAAATATCGTCAAGCTTAAGTTTGGTCTCTACATCAGGAGAGTTCATGCATACATGTTTGATCAATTATGGGGATTCCAGTGTTGAAAACATATTACACGGCTTCCTTCTATGAGGAAGAAATGTCGCGACTGCGCTACTGAAGATGCTTTCATATTGAATTATAACATGCGCATCTATTACAGTTTTTTTCAATCGCTAACAAGCGCTTAGCTATACTTCAGATAATTTTTCTAAACTCTTAACACAGACTCACACCTACAAAACACAGTTGGCCAAATTGATAATTTTCTTCTCAAAAGCACATTTTGTTAAATACACACTAACTCTTCATTTCAAAATAGAACACATCTTTCTCTGCACACTCTAATTTTACCAAAACACTGGAATTCTGACTCAAAATGAAATAATTCTGTCAAAGAATAACACTTCTTTTCACTTCACAAGGTACATGCAGTCAATCAAAGTACTACAGCAGGTTTCAAAATACTGGCTATTGTTAACATTACAAAAATTGCATAGACTTTTATGTTTCAGTTTTACAGGTATTTGCATGAAAAACATGCAGTCCACCATTTTTACACTAAATTTCTTGGTTGGGAACTGTATGTCCACATGTTCAAGGTTCAATGTTCAAATTCAAAAGCATTACAGTAAAAAAAAAAAAAAACAGTTTTTTTCCCCCTTTATTATTTACTACAGGAGGTAAAGTAGAAACAGGCTATGATAGAACAGAAAAAGTTTTACAGAAATGTACTGTATCCAATCTCTGTGATCTTCAGGGTTAGGCCACCCCAGATAGCAGACAAACAGTGAATCAGCGTTGAATCAATGTTAATGCATCAACTAAAATATCATTGAATCAATGTTGAGATCTCAATGTTGAGAATGTTGATTTTTCATCAGGTTTGCACCCTGAAATAATGTTATTTCAACGATGAAAAATAGATCAAGATGGGCTTAAAATCAATAGTTTTCCAACTAAAATTAAACCACTTATTTAAGTGAATCAATGTTGAATCAATGTTAATGCATCAATCAAAATATCATTTAATCAATATTGAAATATAACATTAATTTTTCATCAGGTTTGCACCCTGAAATAATGTTATTTCAACAATGAAAAATAGATCAATCTTGCTTTATGTACAGCAGGATTCTATGCCAGTTCATTTGTCCCTTTATTTTATTCATTTTAATCAGACCATGTGTGGCTGCAGTCGAGATGATTTTGCATCAAAAAGTCACTCAAAATAAACAACATCCTTCAGTTTAGATGCAAATGTATTTATTTATGCCCCCACAGTTACAACAGGAAATCTCACATTGACTTAAAACAATTACATGAATTTATGACACAAATGAGAAGAGCCTGGACAAACATGACAACGTGCATCTGCAAAATGGAAGTAAATACAAATGTAAACTTGCCAATAAATACAGAAATGACACAGTACTACTGAAAGAAAGAAGGTAGAAGAAAGAATAAAATACTCCAAACTCAGGGGGTTCCACCATGAGCAATGCCCCGAAGCCTTTCAGGTTGTAATGGAGCCAGTTCTGCACCGTCCCAGCAAAGATAAACTCTGATGCCTCTTTTTATCAGCATTCACAGCATCTAAAACAACAAGAAGTTAGTAAATATTTGGAAATGTGATTAATTATACATTACAAATATCACCTACTACAAAAAGATGAAACTTGAAATTTTATCAAAATCTTGATATCCCAGTTAAAACGGTAACATTAAATTCAGGACTATTTAATGCATTTTAAAATAGACTTATACATTTTAAAATGAAACAAGTAAATGAATGACCAAATAGCTAAATTAAGAAAATAAAAGAGGAGCTGTATAGGCTTCATGGTGGTTTGGAAGAGATTTTTTTTCCATTTACAACACGAACTGGAGGCACAACTGTTTACTAAATTTCTGTAGTTTGATATAGCTGCCTACAGAAGTTAAAGATCTCACTCTTTTCTTTTTTTTCTTGCTGCATTAAAGATTAAACTGTAATGATGTAATTGTGATCTGCTCTCGTGATGATATCTCACAGCTGAAGCAGAGCTACGAGCTGATTGTATTTCCCCTCACCGCTGACAGGTCAATCAGTTCTAGCTCTGCTTCAGCTGTGAGATACTCTCACGAGTGGCGAACACAATCACTGACAAGCCAGAAATTCATCTAACCTTCCGATCGCCTCTCGTTTATACACTGGACGAATATAGGATGATTCAAAATGATTCATCTGTGTGTGCAACGAGTAAGATACGTTTGTGGATCCGCTCCGCGCATTCATTGACTTGTGAGTCGATCCTATATGGCCTCAAAATCCAAATGAATCAAATAGGATCGACTCACAAGTCAATGAATGCATGTGCAGCACCGTTTCCACAGATGCACATTTTACTCGCACAGATGAATTATCTTAATACTAAAATCATCTCATAAAATAGATGAACACCTCACAACAAACGACGCATGACAAAAAAAAAAGTTGCACGAGTCAGAATTCGGACGCAATTCACAGTGTATATGCCAATCTTAAGAAAAAAATGAATACAAATATGATATGGTTTGGTGAAAAACAAACTGAAACTCAATGTATTAAGATTATCCTGGCCGTTGGTTGTGTAACTTACGAGGGCGCTCATGTGACTATTATTAACATTGCAGTTTACTCAAACGCGCTGAGAAGAAGCACACAAGTTGTAAAACATAAAGATGAACAAAAACACTAAATAAAATTGAGATGAATTTTATAATTATATTTTTGTAGGCCACTTACCTCTAAAAAAAATATGGTCGTTGTCCTGTCTCTTTTTCGCGATTGAAGTCTGTATAGCTGCGCTTGCTTTGGTTGATTGGTGGATGTCTTGAAGGTGCATTACCGCCACCTGCTGGATTGGATTGTGGCGCATTCGATACGGACACATATTCTAAATTCTTCATTAACTCTGTATTCTTTAGATACATAATTAAATGCATGTACATTCTACATGATTTAAATCATAATAATAGGCTACATTTGTATTTATTTTAAACTGATAGACTAAATTTATGGTAGAAGTTCTTTTTTTTCTTTTTTTTTTCTTTTTTTTTTTTTTTACATTTTTTATTATAATAACATGAAACACAGAATGACATTACATGCCAGTAAGCAGGAAAATAATATACCTTTTAAAAAGATTAATAGTTTTTACAGCTTTCTTATTGGAAGAGTCAGAAATCAAACACGCATACATTTACATTTACATTTACATTTATGCATTTGGCAGACGCTTTTATCCAAAGCGACTTACATTGTATTCAAGGTACACATTTTACATTTTTGTCAAGTCTTTTACAATTCAAAGCATACAATTTTAACTCTTCCAGAAAAATTTAAAGAAAGGCTTACAATTACAAAATTTACATTTATGTATTCTTTGTTAATCCACACACTCGTTGGTGTACTCATCGTATCCTTTGAGGATAATTAATGTGCTCACATTCACACAAATGTAGCCAATTGATTTGGACTTGCCTTAACATGTTGAATAATGTGACAGATAGCCTCACTGGTGGAGAATTAAGCTGACCAAACATCAGCATTGATTCAATGTTTGTCTTTTCAACACTGAAAAGCATGGAATTATCAACATTGATCCAATATTATTTAGCAGTGAATTTTCAACATTGGTCCAGTATGGTTTTAGCATTGAATTTTCAACATTGATCCAATATTACTTAGCATTGAAATTTCAACCTCAACCAAAATGATGATTCTGATGGAATTTCAACATTGAATCAATGTCACCATGCTATCTGGGACATGTTTTCATCAACATCACATCTGATTTTATCCAAGGGTTTTATGCACCTGGGATAAAACTGCTCTGTATGTCCACCCTTGGATCCTGCACCTCTCACTGGGCCTGCTCTTCTCCTCGGCCCTTTGCTCTTACTCTTCCTCATCCAGACATTACAGTGTTTGTCTTTTTCTGTTTCTGTTTCCAAAAACATTACTCCTCAAAGTCCTCCTGTTACTGTATAAGTGTCAATGTAATATAAAAAAAAAACCTGTCACTGAGTCTAAGCCAGACTGGAATCAGCTGTGTGTCAATTATTCAATTGTTTGTTCATTATCAGCTGATATAATGTTTTTTAACTGATATCTTTGCAGAAGCAGGGTTTTTTATACTGTATCTAAGGTTTGGAATATTGTTTTTGCTATTGTGGGATGTTGTGTGTTAACATTCGTAAATGCTACAAAAATAATCCATCATTTTGTTGGGAGGTATAGCTTGTCTGTTAAGAAAATGTAAGAATTGTGGAAATGTGTTCACTCACTGCATATTGTGTGAAAACGACATGAAATGTGTGAAAGGTTTGGCCACAAAAGTCTGATGCTGTGCTAATTGTGTTTAGAGTTGTGCCAACTGATTGGACAAACGCTTGTTAGCGACTGAAAAAACTGTAATACTATTGTAACAGTAAACAGTCCACGCTAATTTTTTAGAAATGAGTAAGACAGTAGTGATATCTTGTTTTAAAAATGGTCTGTAATAACACAAATATAAAGGAAAATGGGATTATTTAAAACAGTAATGTCGGATTCGAAAGAATTAAATTCTGTGACTAATTTCAATATTGGACATATTTAGGCATGTATGTTTATAAACATGTATGTTTGACAAACTGTTTGACATGTCTTAAATATTATTATTGTTCATTTTTACCCTGATATAATTATTATTATCTGGTATCAAATGGTTAAAATATCGGTTTAAATTTAATTTAATCTCTCAAAATGTCACTTTATTCAACAACAGCATCAGATGTTTTAGTGGCAAGGTCAATGAACTATATACATGTATGTCTGATCTAATATTCTTATCAGATCCTTTGATAATGATGTGCTACCCCCCCCCCCCTCCAAATAAAAATAAAAATAAAAGTTTTCTGTACAGCTATTAAGATATTATTAATGTGGGTAGTTCTGTGTCAGTAAAAGTAAATTTCTTGAAGTTGTTTGTAATCCCAGTTTAACAAATCTTTAAAGTCTTTACTTTACCAATTAGGTAAAGGAAAAAGTTTGGTGAAAGACATCAAGGCCCTGGACCGCCATGGAGAATGGACCCAGCAATCATCCGTCCAATGTTAAAATATTCATTTTCTTCTGCAGCTAAAAATGAAAATATTTAAACGTTAGGACACAACTATTTAAAACATTGTAAAAACGTCATAAAAGTATTACCTTTGCTATCACAGGAGAGGTATTTGGCATTGTCTTTGCCTTCAAATATCCACCTTGTTTTGATGGTGTCCATCAAAAGAGTCAGAAATTCTCGATTTGGTCCCCCGCTGTCTAAGGCCTCTTCAATCAGCCCTGCATCGTCAGAGATGTTTCGCGATACATTTCTCACGTACACAGACGGGCCAGTTCTGATATTAGTCAGAGGATTGCAGAGTGAATATTTTACCTTTAAAGGGGGGGTGAAATGCTGTTTCATGCATACTGAGCTTTTTACACTGTTAAAGACTTGGATTCCCATCCTAAACATAGACAAAGTTTTAAAAACTAATGTTGGACGTTTGATGGAGTATTTCTGTCAAAAATACTCCTTCCGGTTTCTCACAAGTTTCGGAGAGTTTTTTTCGAGTATGGCTCGGCTTGAAGTCGATAGAGCGGAAGGTCCTTGTATGGGCCGTACGGGCTCTTCTCCCGGAAGGGTGCGCGTGCGTGTGACTAGAGCGAGAGAGGAAATGCACGCCCATAAACACTCCACGCCGTGCTCCACTTTATTCCTATGGGTGACATTAAGCAACTTCAACGCTTCAGCACAGCATTCCGGGAGGGCAGCGCTGCAATTGAACCAATTTGAACGCAGAAATGACAGGAAGCTTCACAACATCGTTTCAGTCGCATTGCAAAGTGGATTTCCACGCCACTGCTGTCACAGGACTTCACCAAATCATCCCAAAGAAGTGTGTTTTTGACAGAGCGGTCCCAGCGATAAAGGTTCGGTCCTGCTTTGGAAGCAGCCGGTGAGTAAAACTGCTTCAAATGTCTGTGCTGTCGGCTATCGTCGCGTGAGTAAACATCAGTAAACGACACGATCGCGTGCTTCGTCATTCAAATGCGCTAACGGATACTAACATTGTTGTTCTCTGTACAACGTTACACTAGTCTGACGTGCAAAACCGTTTTGCTTGCTACTGCTAAAGTTTAGTCGCATACAATAGTCCATAAACCGAATCATGTCCTCATAAACTGCGAGTAAACACACACAAATGTTGACAGGCCACTAAATACAGTCCATACCACAGAGACGGACGTCCTGATGTTGCTGTTTCTCCTGTTCAATTTATTTCAGCCTCCGAATGATTCTGGATCATATCTATTAGCTGAGATCGATAGCCATGGGCTTCTCCACGCTTGAGGACGTCACCGCTGATTGTGGTGTGTATCCAATATATTCACCAGGAAATGATAAAGGAAAGAGCTGTTGGTTTTGTGGCCACCGCAGACATGACTGCAGCTGGCATTTCACAAAAGATTCTCCAAGTCATTGAGCCACTACAGCTTGACCCGTCTCTGTGTGTAGGATTCAGCTTCGATGGGGCCTCCATTATGTCAGGAAATAAGGGAGGAGTGCATGTTCTTTTGAAACAGACTTTCCCCCGTACAGTTTATGTGCACTGTAGTTCTCATCGCCTAAACTTGGTTCTGGCATCAGCATTCCATTCCATCAGTTACCATTCAAGTAAGCACATTTTTTGATACACTGAATTCTTTACATACATTCATGATGGGAAGCGTCCGGACACGCCAGGTTTATGGAAATACAGAAACAACTTCATCCAAGTCGACAGTGTCTTGAGCTTGAACGATCCATTGACATTCGATGGAGCTCTACATCAGGATCCGTAAGCAAGGTGCGTATTTTATTTGATTGCATTTTAGAATTACTTGCTGAATGCACTGGAAGTAGCCACAGCCATACAAAAATGGAAGCACAGGGTCTTGTACAACAGATCCAAACGAAGAGGTTTCTTTTTTTGTTAGTCACATTTGGGAAACTTTTTGAGTGCAGTGATTTTGCCACAAAAGGATTGCAAAGCCAGACTCTGTGCGTTTCTGACTGTATTCACCTTGTTGATGGCCTAAAAGATGCATTTTCTGTCTTAAGAGAGAATTCACAGTGCGACTGAGAAAGTGCTGAAATTCACAGATGAGTTAATGACTAAACATGAAATTACAAACTTGGATGTTACCTTCAGACAAAGGAAGTTGCCTGCTAGGCCCAATGACTCCGTGGGTGTGTCAAATATTGGAAGAAATATGATTGTGAGGAACAATGATGACTTGCGGTGGTTATGGAATGAGATACTTGACCGGCAGCTGACCGAGCTAAGGAGCCGTTTTCATGAAGACCAGTATGGGATAATGAAAGCAGCAGTGGCATGTCAACCACAGTCCAAGACATTTGCTGACAAACACTTGCTTGAATCAACAAGTCAACATTATGGCATAAAGATCGCGGAAGCTGAGCTGACTGTCTTTACATATCAGATGCGAAGGAAAGCTGAGGGAGGACAGATGTTCCCGTCACTAATGGAAGTCTTAGACTGTTGCCCTTCCGATATATTTCCAAACATGAATGAACTTCTACAAAATATTAATCAATCCTCCATATGACTACATGTAGTGCTGAGCGCCTATTCTCCACTACTGGCAGGAATAAAACATCAATTCGATCATCAATGGCAACTTCTCGGCTAAAGCACCTCGTCATGCTTTCTCATGAGCGTGAGATTACGGAGTCATTGGATTATGATGAAATTATTGCAAGTTACAACACAAAGCCAAGACGCCTACGTTTTGTTTAAGATGACTTATCTGAGCTCCAAAAAAATCAATTCGGTAAGACAACATTTATTTCCCTAATTGGAGAGCGTTTATTTGTTGTTAGAAATTTCTTATGAATATTAGATTGTTAATGTAGATGAATTTAAAAGTAAATTTTGGGTTCTTTGGGGATGCTGCTGGTGCTGTACTGCATATTCACATTTACCTTTATATTATGTACTTGTACCAATAATCTCTCTCTCTCTCTCTCTCTCTCTCTCTCTCTCTCTCTCTCTCTCTCTCTCTCTCTCAGCAACCTATCTGCTCTGGAGCAAGATGTTAGTCTGCTGTTTGCCACAATATGCAGATTTTATCCAGCAAACATACATGATCTTTGTTTATTTGTATTGTTCTCTTAGATTTTATTAGAAATACATTGATGTTCTATTAGTGTCATATATATTTGTAATAAGTTCGATAATGTAAGGAAGGAAGAGGACACGGGGGCTCGCTGGACGGTTGATGCGTTTCTTTTTTTCGTAACTCAATAGTCAAAACACACTCAATAGTGTGGCTTCTCTCAGACTCATAACACAACGATCAATTCCGGGTCGGCACTTCCGGCTTCCGGTAGCTCAGTCTCTGGGTGTGTGTGGCATCAACCGTCCGGTCTCTCTTTCTCCCTGGCTTCCGGTTCCACTGCCGTTTTATCCTCTCTCCACGCCCATTACTGGAACAAGATACAGGTGTTATCAATCTGCATCCAACCCACTCACTTACCGCTCGTCCCGCGGCTCTCTCTCCCGCTGCAGACCTCGCTAACCCCCCCCCATGCCACATACCCCCACCGCCCGACTCAGGCCGGGGAGCCATCCGGCCTGCAGTCGTCCCCCCCCCCCCAATTTCTGGAGAGGAAGTCGGCCACAGCCATCTGAGCACCCGGCCTGTGGACCACCTGGAACTTAAAAGGCTGAAGAGCTAGATACCAACGGGTGATCCGCACGTTGGTATCCTTCATGCGGTGGAGCCAATGGAGAGGAGCGTGGTCCGAACAGAGGGTGAACTCCCGCCCCAGAAGGTAGTAGCGGAGGGTGAGAACGGTCCACCTGATGGCAAGGCACTCTTTTTCGATGGTGCTGTACTTAGCCTCTCTCTTTGAGAGCTTACGGCTAATGTACAGCACCGGCCGCTCTCCCCCCTCCACCTCCTGGGCCAGGACTGCGCCCAGCCCCCTGTCCGACGCGTCAGTCTGCAACAAGAAAGGGAGAGAAAAGTCAGGGGAGTGTAAAAGCGGCCCGCCACATAGAGCAGCCTTAACTTGGGTGAAAGCCTGCTGGCACGGCTCCGTCCACTGGACCGTATCTGGTAGCCCCTTTCTAGTAAGGTCAGTCAAAGGGCTGGTGAGGTCCGAATAATTTGGTATAAACCGTCTATAATATCCCGCCAGCCCCAAGAACTGCCTTACCTTCTTTTTTGGTCTTGGGTCTCGGACAGGTTGCAATCGCGGCGGTCTTATCAATTTGGGGACGCACCTGTCCATGACCCAAGTGGAATCCCAGATACCTTACTTCCACCCGCCCAATCGCACACTTCTTCGGGTTGGCCGTGAGCCCCGCTCCTCTCAGCGACCTCAAGACCGCCCTGACATGCTGCATATGCCGCTGCCAATCGTGACTGTAAATCACGATATCATCCAGATAGGCAGCAGCATATGCGGCATGGGGACGCAAAATCCTGTCCATGAGGCGCTGGAAGGTAGCGGGCGCCCCGAACAACCCGAAAGGAAGCGTGACAAATTGGTGCAATCCAAACGGCGTGGTGAAAGCTGTCTTTTCTTTGGACAATGGAGACAAGGGGATCTGCCAATAGCCCTTTGTTAAGTCCAATGTCGAATAAAATCGAGGCGTGCCCAGCCGATCAAGCAACTCGTCAACCCGCGGCATTGGATAAGCGTCGAATTTCGACACTGCATTCACCTTGCGATAGTCCACACAGAACCTGACCGAGCCGTCGGTCTTAGGGACCAAAACTATCGGGCTCGCCCAGTCACTGTTGGACTCCTCTATTACTCCCATATCGAGCATTGCCCCTAATTCCTCCTGAACCACCTTTTTCTTGTGTTCAGGCAAACGATACGGCCGGCTGCGAACTACCACGCACGGCTCGGTCTCGATATGGTGCTGAATCAAGTTGGTACGTCCCGGTAGGGGCGAGAACACGTCGGCGAACTCCGCCTGTAATTTTGATAAATCAGTGAGTTGGGACGGTGAGAGATGATCTCCCCCAGGGGCCAGCGCGACCGATTGTGCTTTGCTGCTCGCCTCTGGCCCGAGATCATCCTCTCCCCCGATCACCGTTGCCAACAACACTGATTCCACCTCATTCCATTTCTTAAGGAGGTTGAGGTGGTATATTTGACGTGCCCCGTTCCTATCGGATCGTATCACTTCATAATCGAGGTCTCCAATCTGTCGTGCGACCTCAAACGGCCCCTGCCACTTTGACATTAATTTAGAGCTCGACGTAGGGAGTAATACGAGCACTTTCTCTCCCGGTGTGAATTTGCGTAGCTTCGTACCCCTGTTATATGACCGGCTCTGGCGGTCCTGGGCTTGCAACAAATTCTCCCTAGATAGCCGCCCCAAGGTGTGGAGCTTTGTTCGCAAGTCCAGCACATATTGAATTTCATTCTTCGCCAAAGAAGGCCCCTCCTCCCAAGTTTCTCGCAGGACATCCAGCACCCCCCGTGGCTGGCGCCCGTAGAGAAGCTCGAAGGGGGAAAACCCCGTGGAGGCTTGTGGGACCTCCCGCACGGCAAATAAGAGGGGTTCTAACCACCTATCCCAATTTTTGGCGTCTTCCTGTACGAACTTACGGATCATGGATTTAAGTGTGCGATTAAACCGTTCGACCAAGCCGTCCGTTTGTGGGTGATAGACGCTTGTTTGAATGGACTTAATGCCCAATAACCCGTATAGTTCGCTTAATGTACGTGACATAAACGCCGTGCCTTGATCAGTGAGGATCTCTTTTGGAATCCCCACCCGGGAGATTAGTCGAAACAGTGCGTCCGCAACACTCTTCGCTGAGATGTTGCGGAGGGCCACTGCTTCCGGATATCGTGTTGCGTAGTCCACGATAACTAACGCAAAACGATGGCCGCGTGCGGATCACTCTAATGGCCCGATGAGGTCCATCGCAATTCTTTCAAAGGGGACCTGCATTAATGGAAGTGGGCGCAAGGGCGCTTTTGGGGAGGCCAGTGGATTCACCAACTGACATTCAGGACAAGACGCGCACCACCTGCGCACGTTGTCATGAATGCCTGGCCAAAAAAATCGGGTCATTAAGCGATTCAGTGTGGCCGCCTGTCCCAGGTGGCCCGCCATCGGGTTAGAGTGAGCCGCCTGGAAAAGCATTTCCCGGCGGCTCTTTGGTACTAATAACTGGGTTGTATCTAACTTTGTCTGAGTGTCTTGGGTCACTCGATACAACCGGTCTTTTATTATGGCGAAATAGGGATAAGTGACAGGCAAGGCAGGTTGGAGAGACTGGCCGTCGATAGTGCGGACCTGCTGGAAGGCGTTTTTGAGGGTCTCATCCTGGGACTGCTCCAGAGGGAAGTCATCGCGGTCCGAGAGAATCAGTCTCTCGATCCCGCTCGTTTCCTCTGAAGCCGTCCCCAAGGGTCCCGTCTCAGTCTCCCCAAGCTGCACACGCGCCGCCCCCCTCCTAGCCTTTTTCTCCCAAGCGGCATCCGCACATAATGATCCCAATAACGCCGAAAAGGCGGGCCAATTCGTCCCCAGAATTAGCGGATGCCGGAGGTGAGGACTAACCGCCACCTCTACATTATGCTTTTCTCCCCGAAACTGTATCGTGATTGGGACAACCGGATATTCCACCACATCCCCGTGCACACACCGCACCTTAACCACGCGGCTTGTATCCAATGCCCCAGGCTGCATCAGGCTTTGATGGATCGAGGTTTGGTTACATCCTGAATCCACCAAGGCCTGATATGTACCCCCCTTGATACTCACAGGAATTTGGTACTCTCCTGCTTGATCGGGGGTGGTCCGCTGGACGTCCGGAACCCGCAACG
This sequence comes from Pseudorasbora parva, assembly GCF_024679245.1. Taxonomy (NCBI): domain Eukaryota; kingdom Metazoa; phylum Chordata; class Actinopteri; order Cypriniformes; family Gobionidae; genus Pseudorasbora; species Pseudorasbora parva. The sequence goes on from NC_090179.1 coordinate 4,396,902, forward strand.
CCAGCAGGCCAGCCCAGGCTTACCCGCCGCCCTGGTGGCGGGGAGTGGGTTGGAGAATGGGCGTGGAGAGGGGGTGGAACCAGAACCATTGTCCCCTCCCGCCCCCATCAGCCCCGCCCCCCTGGGCGGGGCCCTCGAGCTCCCAAACGGTCCAGGGCCCATCCCACCCCGGCCTCTGGGGGGAATGCGAGGAGGGCCCGGAGGGCGAGACCTAAGGAGAGGGACAGGTCGAGAGAGAGAAACAGAGGGGGGAGAGAGAGAGGTAAAAGTTAACGGGGGTTCGCCGACCCCCGGGCACGCCACCATGTGATCCTCCGCCAGGTTGATGGCCGTCTCCAGCGACGTGGGCCGGTGGCACTGGACCCACTCGGCTGTTTTCCTCGGAAGCCGAGCGATAAACTGCTCCAGTACCACCAAGTCGACGATGTGGTCCACGTCGCCTCCGCCGGCCAAGAGCCACTTGCGGCATGAGTCCCGGAGCTGCTGGGCCATCGCGAAGGGCCGGCCGGTCTCACTCCCTTCCAGGGAGCGGAAGTGTTGGCGGTGTTGTTCAGGCGTCCGGCCGACCCGCTGGATGACGGCCCGCTTGAGGTCGTCATAATCGAGGAGGTTCGCTACCGGCAGTTGTTGGGCGGCCGCCTGGGCCTCCCCGGATAGCAATGGGAAGAGGCGCACCGGCCACTGTGCCCGGGGCCACCCGCAGGCCTCCGCGGATTTTTGAAATAGTTCTATGAAGGCCTCCGGGTCATCCGGCGGCCCCATCTTGTGTAGGGGCACGTGGACCGGTGCACTGGCCTGCCCGGCGGCCTCGGTGCGAGCCTCCCGATCAAGCCAGCTCCGGAACCTCTCGCGGTCCTCTTGCTGGCCTTGGACAATCGCCGCAAAGCGGCGCTCCTGGTCGGTCCGAAGGTCCAGCATGGCTTGATGTTGGTCGCGGTGGAGGGCCGCGAGAGAGGTAATGATATCCGCAAATGGCGTGGCGGAAGACGGCTGCATGGCGGCGGCGCTGTCCTGCTTCCTTCCCGGGTTTCGGCACCAGTGTAATAAGTTCGATAATGTAAGGAAGGAAGAGGACACGGGGGCTCGCTGGACGGTTGATGCGTTTCTTTATTTCGTAACTCAATAGTCAAAACACACTCAATAGTGTGGCTTCTCTCAGACTCATAACACAACGATCACTTCCGGCTCGGCACTTCCGGCTTCCGGTAGCTCAGTCTCTGGGTGTGTGTGGCATCAACCATCCGGTCTCTCTCTCTCCCTGGCTTCCGGTTCCACTGGCGTTTTATCCTCTCTCCACGCCCATTACTGGAACAAGATACAGGTGTTATCAATCTGCGTCCAACCCACTCACTTACCGCTCGTCCCGCGGCTCTCTCTCCCGCTGCAGACCTCGCTAAACCACGCCCCCCTTGCCACAATATTGTATTAGCTTTATCATTTTATAAAATAGATTACTTCAAATTCTCACAGGTTAAGCTGCAAATACATGTTTGACAACAGTTATACTGAGTTGCATTAGTTGACAAGAACTGGTTATTCCATTTTAAAATGAACCCAATTACTGAACACTGATGTCTTGTTACAGTGGTCATATAGCAGCACAATATCTATATTTGTCTTCCTTGCAATAGGCTTTGTAGCTGCTTGTTATAAATTAATTTTGTATATACATGAATTTGTTGGCAAAAAATAAATCATGTATAGCTTATATTTACTGTCAAGTGATTTTATCCCATATTGTTAAATTTGTGTAATTTGAGAGTAGTCATTGAGGTCCACCCTATTCCACCAAGGTCCACTCAGTTAAAAATGTCTGGCCTCGCCACTGATATTTACTGTGGAAGGGAGAACAACAATAACAGTTAATCCAGAAAGTATTGTGAAACAGAGGTTTTGTTGTTTTGGCTGTAGAACTTTCCAGTGAAATATGTAAAATGATGCCTTCTGACTGACATGTGATGTCTGACTAATGTACACGCAGAATAAACCCCGACAGAGTGATCAGGACCACGACTCGAAGCGGAGCATCGCGTCGGGTGTTAGCTAAATTTTCACTTACCACTGTCTATGCTCTAGTGTACTTCTTTCCGGACTTGACCAAAGCTGTGAGGTGTAAACATAAAAACCTAAACTTATTCATAGCTTTAACACTGTATAATATGCATTTCTAATGATTGACAAGTCCAGGAGATTTTAGTGTACCTGAATGTGGTAATGTACCTACCACTGTGTCAGAAAGAGGTGACATATTGGGTTGCGCCCTAACAACAACTTCATTCTCATCTTCTGAAACTGAGTCATCTTCATGACCTCACAAAAAATGTTGTGATCAATCTCTATTTCAAATGACATGTCCAATATTTTTAAAAATGTAGGATTAAATATTTAGGTGGAATCCCACAAAGCACTTAAAGTACTTATAACAGAAACTATTTAGTTTTTCGTTTAAATGCACAAAATATATAACACATACTTTTGGACAAGAAATCCTCAAGGGTACAGATGTACAGAGTAATCCTTTGATATGCCTTTCCAATTGCCTCTTTGTATTGTCCAACGGTAAAAGGTGTGTCAGTCCCTGGGATAGTTTTTATCTGAGAGACATCTGGATAAAGCAAGACATATTCTCCATCTTCCATGTTTGGTTGAAATCTTCTTTTTTTTTCACAGCAGCTAGTAAAAGTTGCTCAGATGACCACTGGGGGTCAACATGTAGAGGTAGGTTTTTCCTTTCGTGGGCTTGAAGCCATTCTCGGTCTTGCTCATGATCCCAATAGAAATCTACACCATCCGACAAAAAAGGCGGAATACAAATGATAATACTGTTCTGTCTGACAACTTCATTAACTTAAATTATAACAATAAATAGAAGATTAGCTTACCCTTACTGTTTTATTTGATTTCTTTTTACTTTTTAAGAATTATTTCCTTTCAGTTTCTTTTAGTTCTCTGTATTTCATGAACTGGAGAACAGCTGAAGCTGACTTCGTTGGAATGGCACATGCATCAGTCACTGAAAAAGGCACAAACACACACACACAAAATCAAAGACAGAGAAAAAGATTGATGAGATTGAAAAACATTTTTATTATTGTAAATTCCTATACTTTGATGGACGGAGCTCAGTAAAAGAATATTACCTCAGGGCACTGTTGGACATGACACATGGCCATCACCTGAAGTTCTAGGAGCGTTCTCTACAACAAAGCTTACATCTGTCCCACATGAACTGCAAACTCTGGGCAACGTCAGCCAATGGATGCCACAGAAAGGACAATAGATTGATCTGAAAAAGACAAAGTGATTGAAATTACTGATTTCAATACGTTGTAATATTTTAATTATACCATCAATCTGCTATTTTTTTTTTTATATCTGGTTTAACCCTATTTCCGTGAACCTTGAACATTATGTCCTAGTTTCACAGGGAGTAGACTATTAGATCCAGTCTGTAGATCCAGCCCTGGGACGAATGCAGACCCCTCCATGGAGTATGGTGGTAAAGGATGGGCGCCGACGGAAGCAGGTACGAGTGAAACCGGCATCTGAAAACACTGCCCATCGAAGCCTCTCACCCCGTGCTGTAAAAGCTCCAGCGAGGTATGTGAGAAAGAAAGCTGGCTTAATTGGGACTGGTGTGGGTAGTGATATACTAGCTGTCAAAACAAAGATGGTAAAGATATTTGCTACAAAGTTTGATCTCAGTGTGGATGCCAGTTCTCTGAGTGAGTATTTAAAAACGAAGCTGGGTCGAGAAGTGACATGTAGAAAAATAGATGCGACACAGAGTAGATTCAGCTCCTTCTGTGTCTCCGCTGAATGCAATGATGTGGCGGAGTTGTATGATCCGCAGCTCTGGCCTGCTGGGTCTTTTGTCCGACGCTATTATGAGCCACGTCGCCCTAGAGGAGCAGACAGAGGTTCGTCTGGTTCTGGGGGTGCCCCCTGCTCTCGAGATGAGGGGCTTTTGCATGATAACGATTCTGGGGTGCTTGCTGCAGTGGACGAGGATGGGATGAAGGCTGGCTGTCCCGCTGGGAAAGATTAAACATAGTAATGCGTATTGTTTCATACAACACCCGGGGGTTGCGAGTAAGACGTACTGCTGCTGATATATCAAAACGTCTGGTTGTGGATACAGTGCTGGATGAGTGTGACATTCTGTGCATGCAAGAAACCTGGCTGGCGAAACAAGATCTGGATAAGCTGAACACTGTACATATGAATTTCCATGGGGCTGGGGAGTCCACTACCGACCTCAGCACAAAGTTGGTTCGAGGTAGGACAGCTGGTGGTGTAGCTATATTGTGGAATATCAAATATGACTCAATGGTGAAGGTGGTGCGCCTAAATGTTGACTGGGCCATAGGGCTAGAGTGTAATTTTAATGAAAGGAAATTTATTGTTTTAAATGTTTATACACCGTTTGAATCTTATGAGCATGAGGATGAATTTTTGAACAGGTTAGCCTTTATTCAGTCATTTATTGAGGATAACTGCTCAACTTGTGTTTATGTTGTGGGAGATTTTAATGCTGAAAATCTTTATTTGCAGCACATTTGCAGCAGTTTTGTAATGAGTCTTAATTAATTCTATCAAGTGTAGCTATGTTGCCTGACACAAGTTTCGCCTATGTTAGTGAAGCGTGGAATACAACATCTTGGTTAGACCATATTGTGACCACAGCTGATGCCCATGCCTCATTGGTAAATGTGGAAATTTGCTATGAACTTGCCACCTCTGATCATATACCAATTGTTGCTCTGTTAAATGTTGAGAATGTCCCCCTGCTGTCCAGAAATAATAATGATACTTCTGTATGTAAACTGGACTGGTCAAAACTGAGTAACGAGGTGGTGGATGAATATTCATTTCGAACAGAAAATCTTTTAAATAATATTGCTGTGCCTTATGAGGCTTTAATGTGCACAGATATGAATTGTAAGGATGTGCAACATGTTGAAAAAATCTGTGCCATGTATGATTGTATTGTGAAATGTCTTAATGTTTCTAGTGAGCCCCTTTGTAAAAGTAAATGTAAGGCATTTAACATTAGACCTGGGTGGAAAGAGTTTGTGGCTGAGAAGTATGCTGAAGCAAGAGAGGCACTTAGACTTTGGACAGAGGCAGGTAAGCCTAGACATGGGGTGCTGCTAGATATGAAAAAACGGCAAATGCTAGATGTGAGTATGCACTCCGTTTTATTAAGAAAAATGAACATACAATGAGAAGAGACTCGCTAGCCAGAAAGCTACAGAATAATAACCTTATTGACTTTTGGCAAGAGGTCAAAGTAATGAATTCCAATAAGGATGTGAAAGATTGAATTTCAATCTTGTGTTTCATTGATGCGTCAAAGGCATTTGATAGAATAAACCATGAACGATTGTTTGTGAAGTTATTAGATAGAGGTGCCCCTAAATTTTTAGTGAGAATTTTAGTGTTTTGGTATGCCCATCAAACGTTTATGGTTAAATGGGATAATGTTGTATCTGCTCCATTTCATGTTAGCAATGGTGTGCGACAAGGAGGAATTATGTCTCCTATTTTATTCAATGTATATATGGATGAATTATCAAACCAGTTAAATAGGTTAAATACTGGTTGTCTTGTGGGCAATTCTATTGTTAATCATCTTATGTATGCAGACGACCTGGTCCTGCTCTGTCCATATAGTGCTGGGATGCAGCAGATGTTGAAGGTGTGCTCTCAGTATGGCATTGACTATGATATAAAGTATAACGCTAAGAAAAGTCACATAATGATAGTTACAAGTGATGAGGATAGGAAATCAACTTTTCCGATCTTTTATTTGTCAGATAGCCCTATTGACATTTGTAAGGAAGTTAAATATTTAGGTCATGTCTAATCGGATGAATGGACAGATGACAAAGATCTGTATCGTCAGCGCTGTAAAATTTATTCTCAAGCTAATATGCTTATTAGGAGGTTTTCAATGTGCTCTGATTCTGTGAAGTGCTCTCTGTTTAGATCATATATCACGCCGCTTTATACTGCTCAATTGTGGTCTAACTATAAGAAAAAGAGTATGCAGAGGCTAAAGGTAGCATACAATGATGCAGTGAGGTTGCTGCTTTGTGTCCCTAGGTGGCATAGTGCTAGCCATTTGTTTGTGTCTATTGGAGTGCCAACTTGGGAGGCATTGTTAAGACAATTGATGTTTAGTTTTATGTGTCGCCTGGACAAGTCAGTGAACCATATAATTGAAGCCCTAGTCAGTCCCTTGAAAAGCTTTTATACACTGTAAAACCTAACAGTGAAATTCACTAAATGAAATAAGTTCATTTTACTTAATGTTACCAAAAAAGTTAATTCAACTTAACAAATATGTGTGATGTTAACTCAAAAATGTATTATTGAAAGAAAACCTCAATCTAAATAAGTTACTAAAACTTTTTAACTCTAATGGTTTAAGTTACAGATATTTATTTAATCTAGTATTTTACATCTATGGCCAATTAAATAACTAAAAGCTGATAAAATAAATAAATAAACAATAGTATATACATTAATCTACCTCATATTAAGCCTACAGTCTTACATTAAGCTCTTTTAAAGTCATTACATTTAGTCATGTCAAAGTATCATCCCAGTGAGTTTCCGAGGTAACAAAAACCGCGCCATTTTCCCTCCTTCAGTCCAGTCACAGCAGGACGGCTCGCGCTACAGTCAAGAAAAACAAAAGGTAAGCGTTTCAAACTTATTTATTCATATTTCGCTCATGTTTGAACGTTTTCAGTGTTATTTTCGTACCTCTTTTATGTTTATCCGAAGATTAACCAGCTCAGTAATGTTGTGTGTAAAGTTAGCCAGCAAACAATCTAACATTAGGAGCAAATGCGCTATTGCACCAGTGTTATCAACGGTAATGTACACGTTTGGAGTTAATTATGCTGTTTTACACTGCAGTTTGTCAGCGGGGAATTAAAAAATATATGTTTGTGCTTTCTCACAGTCGGACAGATAAACGCTGGCTTTAGAGACAGCTGGCCATCTTTCCACGTCTCTCGTGCCACAGTGGTAACTATGTTAAAGCAAAAGGTAACGTTAATGCAAACTCACGCATTCCTTATATTACAACCGTTTTAAATGTATTGTTAATCGAATTCGAGTTTCCTCTATCATATGTGATGCTAGTTAATTTGACTAAAGCAGCTGAAGCTCCGGGGTGAACAAAGTGACTTGAGGAGCATTTTAGATCCTGTTTTGCTAACGTTCATGGGCGTAGATTACGCGGGGGACGGGGGGGACGTGTCCCCCTCACTTTTAATAAAATGTATTTTCGTCCCCCGCACTTTTACTGGGTCTCACCGATCCTAGTCGACCCGCTCCGAGCGGGATTCGAACCGGTGTTGTTCTGTGTGGGGGCGGACAAGTTAACAGAGACGCTAACGACAGCCTTCTCTAAACTCGGTTGATAGCGCGCTTCTTGAGGTCAGGGGCAAGTGTATTTACATAGAAACCAATGTGAATACATCAAGATTTAAATTCAGAGACGACAAATTATCTATGCATGACCTGTAATTTTTTCCGAATCTTAATATGAGGAGTGCGCTCTCACAGAAAGTCCAAAAGTGGATTCGTAATACCCTGTCACGCTGGAGCTGCAGCTGAAGGAAAACAATCGTTATGAGTGATGAAACGTGACGACGACAATAAGACGAGTGCGACAATATATGCTTTATGTGTGTTTTTTAAGTCATCTCAATGTAGCCTATTTATTGACAATAAAGTATCATGAATAATGCAGCTTTTTTAATGTTTAGTATTCTGCTCACCACGGCTGCATTTATGTAATCGAAAATAGTTAAAACAGTAATATTTTGAACATTATTACAAATTAAAACCGCTTTTTTTCCTATGTGAATATATAGTAATTTATTCCTGTGATCAAAGCTGAATTTATCATCATTACTCCAGTCTTCAGTGTCACATGATCCGTCACTAATCATTCTCAGATGAGGATTTCATAATCAAGAAACATTTATGATTATTATCTGTGTTGAAAACAGTTCCCAAAATGTTGTGGAAACCATGATAGCCTACATGTTATTTTTCAGGATTCTTTAATGAATAGAAAGTTCAATGGACAGCATTTATTTGCATTTATTAAATAAATTATCTAATTTGTAATATTAAAAATATCACTTGTGATCAATTTAATGCATGTCTGATCAATAAAAGTATTAATTTCTCTCTTTTAATTTTACCACAAATGTTTAGAAAATTAAGCATCACCATGGGCAGCACAACTGATAATAATCCTAAATGTGTGTTGATCATCAGATCCTCATATGGGAATGATTAGTGAAGGATCACTGAAGACTGGAGTAATGATGATAAATTCAGCTTTGATCACAGGAATAAATTACATTTTACTATATATTCACATAGAGAACAGATGAGTTCCATCAGAATATATATATATATTTTTACATTGCATAAAATCTATGGAGTCTTAATGCAGAAGTGTTTGTAGTATATTAACCAATCATAAAATTGGCACACAAAAAAAAGGAGAATAGGAGAATAATATTATAGATATTAATTATTGGTTATTGTTCAGCAGTGTATTTGATATCTTGCCCAATTAAAAGCAAGAGATGCGATAAATTATATTGGTCCAAAAAAAAAAAAAAAAAAAATGGTATTACGACATTTCTGTCCCCCTCACTTCTGAAAAGATGGCTACGCCCCTGCTAACGTTAGATAAAATTTTAAACTGTTATTTGTTTCTCATGACGTTTTCTCATTTGAAACTCACACTAACACATTGTTTTAAATCTTTTCAGAGCAAAGACGAAGGTGCAATGGCAGCAACGTGGCTACAATTCTATGAGTAAGTAAGTTAGAATTAACATTGAACAAATCAATGGAATTTTGTAACGTTACTGTGCAAAATGCAAATGATAACGTTATGAACAGTTACATAATGTTCATACAAATATAAGTTTGTTCTTCAATTTTAATTTTTGAATGAATTGCTATTTTTGCAAACGTAATTATGACCATAAATGTCTTTTAGCACAACTTGTAAGTCTTCTGAAGCAATATGATTTTTTTAAAAGGCTTAAAGTCCAAAGTCCAGTCTGTCTATCATTCAAAGTCATGTTGTATTGCTTCAGGAGAATACTGGTCAAGTCTTGAAAGTTGTTGTTATAGTCGGCTTTCCTAATATAAACAGAAACATTTCGTGTGTTATATTTTCACTGGCAGTTATCCTGAAGTTGCCTTGGGTTTGTAAAGGTGTAAGGTAATTGGCAATGCTAGATTTGCAGTGGTTGAAAGAAGTCTTGTCATGAATCATAAAAAAAACTACGATCCTGGCAGGTCTGTTACTATTTAAAAGGAAGAGTTAGGAGATGTTTTCAAGACACAAGGTAGGACACATGTCAAAACTACATTACATTTATTTAGCAACATGTTAACCTTTCAGCTGCCACCAGCATAAATGCATGGTGTGGTTACAGTGACTGATAGTTGATCATTCAAGTTGTCTTAAATGTATAGTCCACTTGCCAATACAAATTCAGTCATGATTCATAAATTACCAACCCTCATATTGTTCCAAACACATAAGAATTTTATTAATCTGTCCATTGAAAATCTAGTCTTCAAAACGTTTAATTTAGGCTTTCATTAGCATATACATTGAGCACAGCAAAAGCTTATTTGACACATAATAAACCAATCTCAGCTCAAGCTTAAAGGAATCGTTCACCCTGATTTACTCCCCCCCTCAAGTCCTCCTTGGTGTAAATGACATTCTTCTTTCAGACGAATACAATCAGAGTTATATTAATATGTGTCCTGGCTCGTCCAAGCTTTATAATGGCAGTGAATGGCAGCCCAAAATTTGTAGCCCAAAAAAGTGCATCCATCCATTTTAAAAGTGCTCCACACGGCTCCGGGGGAATAATAAAGGCCTTCTGAATTAAATCGATGGGTTTGTGTAAGAAAAATATCCTCTCGTGATTCAAAACGCTTGTGCAACGCCCGACATCATCGTCACATTATTTATGTTTTTTACGCTGCGTCCGCCGTCAACGCCGTGGCTGTTATGCTTTTTTACGCTATATCCGACGTCATCGTTGCGCCGGAAACTAGTTATTTTCTTATTTTATAACGAGTTAAATATGGATATTTTTCTCATATAAACCCATCGATTCACTTTGGAAGTACTTTATTAACCCTCCAGAGTCATGTGGATTACTTTTATAATGAATAGATGCACTTTTTTGGCTTCAAATTTTGGACAGCCATTTACTGCCATTATAATGCTTGGATTAACCAGGACATTTATTAATACCGCTCTGATTATATTAATCTGAAAGAAGAACGTAATTTACACCAAGGATGTCTTGCCATTATCCATTTAAAATTTTATAATCAAATCTGTCTTGTTTCACCTTGTCTACACCGGATGTGAGCAGCGCGACAGGACAAAAGAGCCCCTTATAGTCCGTTATGTTGTCTACACTGGATGCGGCGTGATGTGAGCGACAAATCTTTGACAGTAAACTGTTGCCTCTTTCTATTTATGACATACTGACATGAAAAACAAATGTTTTGCAATGTGTGCATTATCGCTTGAATTCAATTCAATTCAATTCGTCATTCAATTCAAGGTCTAGAACATTCGGCTGATACACCCCTGAAAATGTTTTTCCCCCAATTAAACCTTGCTGACAAACAACTTAACATCTTTACAAAATTGAACTACAGGGTTTTAAATAAGCACACGCCCAATTAAATCAACAATAATCCGTTCCTTATAACAACGTTTTTTTTATTTATGAAAATTGAAATATGGTGTCTGCCCTGACAAGGGTTATTTTTATATGTGGTGTCATACAAACTTTTTTTCCAATGCATATAGAAAAAGGAGCTTGACCAGGTGCAGAAGCCAACAGTCACCATCCTTACTGTCGAGGAGGAAGAGGGAACGTTACCTTTAAACCCACTGGATGCTTTGATTGTCTTTAAAGATGAGGTGGTGATGTCTGCCAAGTCTTCGGTCAGTGCAATACACTTAGAGTACATTAAAGATCATACAGTGCTTTTGCTTTTTGAGGAAACGTACCTTTTTACATAATTTTTTTATTTTATATGTTTTGTTATTTAAATGTTATGACTTTTTTAAACATGTTTGTGCTGTTTTATTTGGTGAAAAAGTCTAATATTTTTTGTCTAGTTATATTTGTGAACATATGGCATACTGTATTTATGATGTAAATGTTATATTTCAATAAATTACTTAAAAATACCCTCCTGTTCTGTCTTCATTTTGTACCAATGTTAGCTTGTGCTTAGTCTTATGTAACTTAATCACTTTGAGTTTGATGAACTTAAACCATTTGCCGCAATCTGTTTCCTAAAACCATTTAAGTAACCATGTAGTTGTTAAGACTTAGTTAGATTTGTTACCTGAATTCAAACTGAATTAATAAAATTAACTTAAAATCTTTAAGTTCAGTTTACTCTTAATAATTGATCAACACAACACTAAAATATAAGTTTTAACACTTAAACAACACTAAAATATGAGTTAATTTAACTCAATGTATATGAGTTTTCAGTACTCATACTTAATGGTTTTAAAACTTAATTGGTTTGAAGCAATCGGTTTCCTCAAATGGTTTGAGTTACCGTAACTTGTTGGGTTTTACAGTGTAGATACACTTCCAGGTTAAGGCGACATTGGTGCAATAGCTTGCATATTCTTTTCTCTGTGTAGCTGGTATATCCTGTATATTTTATGTATTGTATTTGTTGTATTGTCTTTGTATTTTATTGTACTGTTTGATGTGGTATATGGACCTGTGTCTGCAATAAAGTTTATATATATTAAACCTTCAATAAGGGCATTTAAGTGGCTTTTATAAACTTCCACTAAAGAGAGAGAAAAAAATAGTGTGCATATTGAGACAAAACAATGGCAGTGACATACTTGAAGATATGTCAGTATATGTTGCTTTTAGTAAAAAACAGCTAAACATGAATTTCAGTCTAGGACTAGTCTAAGCCTGGTCTCTGAAACCGGGGGTATATTTAGTTGCTAAATTAAGTCCACTAACATAAGCAACAATATAACGTTATACTGCAACAGTGTAAGGCCAACAATATCCAAACGACTAAGCAATTATACGATAATATAAAATATAAAAGTAAACAAAAAAAACTCACCTTTCAGGTCAGTGACAACAACACTGGCGACAGGCGAGTAAACAATAAGCAGGTCCCAGTAGAGGTTCGTCACTCAAAGGAGTCCCCTTAAAACATTTCTGTTGTGGTCTGTGTTATTTGCAGCACGTTTTTGTATTGTTACATTCTTACAGTTGCTTACCGTTAATTTACGGTTCCCACTGTGGGTTTTTTCATCTAACCCCTTTAACCCTTTTAACCCCACAGCAAAATCTTCAGTTTTAAATGAACACTGAAGAGTGTACACACTACAGAGTGTTAGAGTAATTGAAGCATTGATGAAGTTCATGAGATAATTAAGAGATTAATTAAGTGATAACTGAGAACACCTGTTAACAAGAATCACTGAAGGACAGAGAAACACGAGAACTACAACTGACTTCAGCCACAGCTTTAGATGAAATCAACTGAAGATAAAAGAAGACATTAAATCTCTGAAGATCTCAGCAGAGGATTAAACAACTCCACAAACAGCATTACCAGCATCACACATTACTAACCAGACTGACTTTATTTCTGTCAGACGTCTACAGAAGCTCTTATTGGGAATTATCAGATCTTTAGATGTTGATGTTTAATAGAAAATATTTGGTCACCATTATCGTGATCAGTGTTTGCTTCAGTTGGGCTCTTGGCCCTTGACTTTGTAATGATAGTCTTTCTTTGTCTGCTATAACTGTGTGTTTCTTAAACACATTTATTGTAGCAAAAAAGCCAAGGAAAAAAATGGTCAGAAGTTATTGGCTATGTTTTGCTATAATTGTAATAGGATATTTAGCTTGTTAATCTTGTCCAGTGTTTCTTCCCTAAACAAACCCATTCTTTTAAAAAAACACATACATTTATTCTTATTTTATGTTATTAAACTGGGACCCTTCTGAAATTATCAACCACTGATTAGGAATTAGTTATGAATGATTTATAGAGTCAACACAACAACAGCAGCAAAAATAAAGGCAAATAGTAAGAATTAAAGAAAATAACCAGGCTATTCAGCAGCATAATTTATTCGTGCCGCAATGCATGCTGGGAGTTTTGAGTGTCACCACGGCTGAGATTCATACGCCGATTCTTGATGTCTGTGTGAGTCAGATTGATTCAGATGTTTTGACCACAAGCTGTTCCCATGCTCTTCAAATTATCTGGTTGTTGCAATACTGATGTTATAAAATTATAGGGTCCAAGTTTTACAAAACATTAAAGGGGGGGTGAAATGCTGTTTCATGCATACTGATCTTTTTACACTGTTAAAGACTTGGATTCCCATCCTAAACATAGACAAAGTTTCAAAAGTTAAGGTGGACGTTTGATGGGAGTATTTCTTTGTCAAAAATACTACTTCCGGTTAGTCATAAGTTTCGGCAAGTTTTTTGAGATCATGCGTCCCCTTTGACGTTAATGGGGGCGGAATTTCCTTGTATGGGCCTTACGGACAATTCTACCGGAAGCGCGTGAGAGAGAGCGAGGGAGAGAGCGAAAGCAACAGGCTACGCCCATCAAAGCGCTGGCTCGTAGGCTGCTAAACAGGTAATATAACCAGTAGCTACTGACTTACCCACTGATAGGCCGGCGGTCGATCTGTATTAGCACTTTCCTCACGCGACGGGCGAATCACTTTCCTCACAGAGCGACTCACTTTCCTCACGCGGCAGGCGAATCACTTTCCTCACTGAGCGAATCACTTTCCTCACGCGGCAGGCGAATCACTTTCCTCACTGAGCGACTCACTTTCCTCACGCGGCAGGCGAATCACTTTCCTCACTGAGCGACTCACTTTCCTCACACGGCAGGCGAATCACTTTCCTCACAGAGCGACTCACTTTCCTCACGCGGCAGGCGAATCACTTTCCTCACAGAGCGACTCACTTTCCTCACGCGGCAGGCGAATCACTTTCCTCACAGAGCGACTCACTTTCCTCACGCGGCAGGCGAATCACTTTCCTCACTGAGCGACTCACTTTCCTCACGCGGCAGGCGAATCACTTTCCTCACTGAGCGACTCACTTTCCTCACGCGACGGGCGAATCACTTTCCTCACAGAGCGACTCACTTTCCTCACGCGGCAGGCGAATCACTTTCCTCACTGAGCGAATCACTTTCCTCACAGAGCGACTCAATTTCCTCACTGAGCGAATCACTTTCCTCACAGAGCGACTCACTTTCCTCACGCGGCGGGCGAATCACTTTCCTCACTGAGCGAATCACTTTCCTCACAGAGCGACTCACTTTCCTCACGCGGCGGGCGAATCACTTTCCTCACTGAGCGAATCACTTTCCTCACAGAGCGAATCACTTTCCTCACAGAGCGAATCACTTTCCTCACAGAGCGAATCACTTTCCTCACAGAGCGAATCACTTTCCTCACGCGGCGGGCGAATCACTTTCCTCACTGAGCGAATCACTTTCCTCACAGAGCGAATCACTTTCCTCACAGAGCGAATCACTTTCCTCACGCGGCGGGCGAATCACTTTCCTCACAGAGCGAATCACTTTCCTCACAGAGCGACTCAATTTCCTCACAGAGCGAATCACTTTCCTCACAGAGCGACTCACTTTCCTCACGCGGCGGGCGAATCACTTTCCTCACTGAGCGAATCACTTTCCTCACAGAGCGACTCACTTTCCTCACGCGGCGGGCGAATCACTTTCCTCACTGAGCGAATCACTTTCCTCACAGAGCGAATCACTTTCCTCACAGAGCGAATCACTTTCCTCACAGAGCGAATCACTTTCCTCACAGAGCGAATCACTTTCCTCACGCGGCGGGCGAATCACTTTCCTCACTGAGCGAATCACTTTCCTCACAGAGCGAATCACTTTCCTCACAGAGCGAATCACTTTCCTCACGCGGCGGGCGAATCACTTTCCTCACAGAGCGAATCACTTTCCTCACAGAGCGACTCACTTTCCTCACTGCAGCGCGCTGCTGCACACGTCATTATTTAGCTCCGCTCACATGACACGCCCCCACCCGCTCGGCTTTTTTCGGAAAGACTCGGAACAGCGCATCTTTCTTATATAATTATAAAAAAAATAAAGACTTTTCGGAGATATGCAGGATGCAATGCTACTCTATAGGTACTCAAGATTGACATGACACTGACTGAAACTGAGTGTTTCACCCCCCCTTTAAGCATCAGCTTTATGTTTATAGATAAGACTTGTTAATTATTAGTGAATTAAATCATTATTAAATAGTCAACATAACCAACTCATGGTTTTTTCTCAGCTTTGCTTGCTATAACAAATGCATTGAAAACACACCATTACAGCAGTGTCGATGTTGAAGAGCCCAACTAAAGCAAACACTGATCACCATAATGGTAACGGCAGAAGAAACAATCAAACATCATCTGTTCATTCTCAATAAGAGCTTCAGGGCCCAGTTTTTCAAAAGTAATCCACTAGGATTTTGGATAACGGATTGGATCAAATCTTTAAAATGTGTTTTTCAAAAGAAAAAACGGATTACATAATCGGATTAGATAACGTAATCCAATCTTTGTTTTGATCCAGGTCAAACCTTTAGTTTGGGTTTTTCAGAACTTTTTTGTAGGATTTGGATCATTTTGATCCCAACAATCTGGATTAAACTGATCCCATCAGAAGGGTGGATTCAGCGTGGAGTTCATGCCCAAAATGTAATGAAAACTTTAAAAATGTATCAAATAATACTATATTTGGATCATGTAGTATCTTACAAGATATCCTATTTATTCATAATGTTTTAATTGTATTTGTTCATCCGTCAGGCTACAGTGATTAGGTAGGCTTTAACGTATTCAGCCTTTCAGTAAAGGCCTACAACAAAGTAGAAAGAGTTTAGCCTCATAAAATAATCCCCCAAACAGCTGTCAAAATTGACCAAAAACAATACATTTTATTATGTCACTAATTGATATATATATTCATCACAATCGAAAATATTTTTGTTTTTAGAATATTTATTAGTGATGCATGCAATGATTACAGTACATCTATACTTGATACTTGTCCTAAATCTCCTCAATGTCCAGTGTTTGTGTTGTAGGTCTCAGATGAGCGGACTGCTGGTAGAGTCATTTTTCACATTTTTCTTGTTTTTAGTTTTTTTAAATGTGTGTGTTTTCATTTCAAATAAAATTAAACTTATACTGACCTCACACTGGCTATTCTACTTGTTGCTCTTTATCTATAGTTCTACATTGTGATTCTCTATCCTGTTTGAGCACTGGTTATCCAGATTTAGTGATCCTGAAAAGTTCCTACCCAGATCAGATTGATCCAATCCGATGTTGCTTTAAAAAACTGGCTCCAAAAGTAAGCTGGATTACGTGATCACGGATCGCACAAAAAGGATTACTAAATCCGGATCAATTTTATCCGGATAAAACCTTTTGAAAAACCAGGCCCTGTAGACGTCTGAAGGAAATAAAGTCAGTCTGGTTAGTAATGTGTGAAGCTGGTAATGCTGTTTGTGGAGTTGTTTAATCCTCTGCTGAGATCTTCAGAGATTTAATGTCTTCTTTTATCTTCAGTTAATGAAATCATGTTTCTCTTTCCTTCAGTGATAACAGCAGGTGTTCATCAGTGTCTGAATTCACTCTCTTCTTTCCTCTCTCTCGGTCAAGTGGTCTATATCAGTGAACTAGTGTAGGGAATAGTGAATAAGGGGATAGGGAGTGATTTTGAACACAGCCTCTGAGTGTCGTCTTTAAGCGTGTTGATTCACAGTATATTACTGTTGGCCATTTTCTCGAAGATGACAAATATTACCCAGAATGCATTGTTTTCTACGGTATATTATCGTTTTAATGGAAAACAGCATTTTACTGTCAAAATGTTTTTTTACTTTGTAGCCCAGTCGCTACATTGACTAATCAAGTCATGTTTATTTAGCCAGAAGGCTTAGCTAGCTCTCTCTGTGCTAGCTAATGTAAATATGGCTAACGTTAGCGTAGGTAGCATCGTAAACTAATGTTAATATCTTACCTTGAAATGGCGACCGGGATTTCTTCTTATTTTGTGAATCCATTGACGGCAAAGAACAGGATCTTTTGGGAAATGATGAAAGGATTGACCTGTATAGGATTTCTTTCTTTTTGCGATGGCATTGTTGTAACATGATGACATTAACCTGCTGAGCACCAACGTTACTTCCGTACCCCACAGCCTCGTTTTGGTTTAAGGAAGTGACGTAGGTGAATAAGGTACAGAGAACCCGTACTCTGGGTTCGGGCCAAATACGCAAAATTTTTACTCTATTTAATTTAATGTGAACTAGCTAAATACGTATAGCAAAACAACTCACTGAGTTTGCAAAACTAAAAGCACAAACACTGCTTTGCACTCAGTTTGCAATTTTGTAACACACTTTGCAAAACTGTTGGCACAATTCACTGCACAACACTCTTGTAATGAAGTTCGTGGATGGAAGGAAGGAGGCGGGAACCGGCGAACGTTCAACAACATTTATTAATTCAAAATAAATAAACAAAACGAAAGTAAAACCGCGGGCAGCCCCTCACGGACGACTGCCCACAAACACACAAACAAAACATAACATAAAATCCAGGCCTGGTCCTCTCTCGTCTTCCGCTGTCCTTGCTCCTCCTTTTATGCTCCCGTCACATGGCCGCGAGACGAGACCGGTGTGCCACGCAGCTGGCACTCAGCATTAATCACCGGCCCGCTCTCGCGGTCCCTCGCCCCGCTGCCTGTCACACCACAACTCTTTTTACGGAACTTTAAACACAACTCACTGCTTACACTCAATTACCAAATTTCCAACACACTCCTAGCAAAATTATACACATGTATGGCTTTCATTAACACTATTTTGCCAACTGTCTGGCACACTTTCACATGTGAAAACTGTTTTAGATAATTAGTTCACTTTGCAATCAGCCTAAGCACTATAAATAAGCCACAGGTAAGCTGTCTGTGTGGAGTACAATGGAAGGAGCAGTAAGAGTGAGAAGAGTGAGAATCAGAGGAGGCCGAGGGAGAGGACGTGGAGGTGAAGAAAGAGGCGCAAGAGGACGCGGAGTGAAGAAAGAGGAGGAGGAGGAAGAGGTGAAGAAGTAGGAGGAAGAGGAGGAGGACGTGGAGGTGTAGAAGTAGGAGGAAGAGGACGTGGAGGTGAAGAAAGAGGAGGAAGAGGAGGAGGAAGAGGACGTGGAGGTGAAGAAGTAGGAGGAAGAGGACGTGGAGGTGTAGAAGTAGGAGGAAGAGGACGTGGAGTTGAAAGCGAGAGAGTTAGAGGAAGAGGACAAGGAGGAGCAAGAAGAGGACGAGGAGGGGAAAGAGGAAGGGTAAGAAGAGTAAGAAATTAAATAACTGATGACATCAGAGCTACAATAGTGGACCATGTCATCAACCATGGGATGACCCTGAGGGAAGCTGGCCAACAGGTTCAGCCTAATTTGAGCCGCTACACTGTGGCAAGCATCATTAGGACATTTCGAAATGAGAATAGGTAAGTACTTTGTAGCACTGCCATACTCTAATGAGAAACACAACAGTACCATACATGCAAAAATACTGATACTGTTACTTTACAGAATTGCTAGACGTCCAGATGCTGGGGGCAGAGGAAGAATGTTCACTCCAGAGCAAGAGACCCATATAGTGAACATGGTGATTGCCAATAATGCAATAAGACTGCGCGAAATACAGCAGCGCATAGTTGATAATGACACCATCTTTCCAAATATACACCGTGTAAGCATTTCTGCACTAAGTCGTGTACTTGCGCGCCACAGAATAAGAATGAAGCAAATTTACAGAGTTCCTTTCGAGAGAAACATAGAATGTGTAAAGCAACTGCGATATGACTATGTGCAGGTAAGCTATAGTGTCATTGGTTCTGAATTTGGAAGTGCATACTGTAGTGCTGTGCATGGGCCTGATGTGTTGCATTTGTTTTGTCTTGTGCAGAGATTAATGGAACTAGAAGCAGATGCCATGGGACATGATCTACTTTTTGTAGATGAGGCCATTTTTAACCTCAGTAAAACCAGGAGATGTGGCAGGACCATTATTGGACACTGTGCCATCATCAATGTCCCAGGACAACGTGGTGGTAATATAACTATGTTTGCAGCTATAAGCCAAAATGGTGTTGTTCACCATCATGCAACCATAGGCCCATACAACACTGTACACTTTATTGCATTCATGGACACCTTGCATGACATGCTCACTGTTCAGAGACCAGAGCATGCCCGATATGTCATCATATGGGACAATGTTAGTTTCCAAAGGGCTGCTTTAGTCTGCAACTGGTTTACAGACCACCCATTCTTCATGGCACTCAACCTCCCTCCATACTCTCCATTCTTAAATCCCATCGAGGAGTTCTTCTCTGCCTGCCCTTGGAAAGTGTACAACCGTCATCCTCATCAACAGGTAGCCCATTTACAGGCAATGGAGGAGGCATGTGGAGATATTGACCAGGCATCATGTCAGGCCTTGATACGGCATTTAAGGAGATATTATTCCCTGGTGCCTTGCACTGGAGGATATCGCATACAATGTGGACTAAATTTTGTGGCCGGATCCAGAAAGACGACATGATGTAGGCTGATTGTTGTTGTTTTTTGTGAAATTACTCTTTTGTGTTCTGACTTTGTCTTGGTTTTGATGAGTGTGAATAAACATCAATACTTAAAGTTTGGATCCTTGTATGTTTACTAGGGCTCTATCATCTATGTATGTGAATGGGTTGGGAGGGGAGGGGCACGACACTAGTCAGCAGGAGGGTAAAACAATTTTTACTTTCCTTTACACACGGTCGATTGTGCCTAAAGGGGGTGAAGGACGCAAAGCTCAGCCTCAGTATCTCACACCGCCACCTGTCGCGCACATTATATACACGCAAGCGCAATTTTGAATTGACTGACAAAAGAGCTGCACGATGAGTGTATCTTGTAGCACAGGGTTAAATCAGTATGTACATTGATGATTTGAGGGAAATTTTATTTAAAACCTTGAAAAAGCGCTCTGCGGTGCGGCAGGATTTTAAACAACTTCCTGAGTGGTCGCGGACAGTCGCTGAATGCTGCCGCCGGTGTGTGTACACTCATTGAACGTGCTCTAATTTTAAAGGCGCGGTGCGAAGTTGAGCGCCCTTAAAGGGGTCGCACACCGGATGCTCAGCTCAGTGCCGCGACACGTCTAAAATATTGAGCACCCCCATATTGCCACAATGGTATGATCCTCGTTTCATAACACCCGCGAAGATTCGACCATGAGTTCGGTGGTCTATGCATCGAATCTTCGACTATTCGGGGTCACCCCTAATGTTTACATGACACTATGACAAAAGTATGACCTCAAATTGACATCTGAACACAGAGAAGGCAAAAGCCAGATGTGTTTTGTATTCATACTATCAGTGTGTAGCTGGCACATTGTGTGCTTAGTAGGTGATGGCTTGTGTTTACTGTTTGATACAAAAACACAATTTTTATGACGGTGTGAAGAGTTTATCTAGTTGGGTTCGCTTTTGAATTTCTGTATTTTCAGCATAAAAAAGTAAAGACAAAAAAAAATCAATTGCAAAATCAAAGTCAATGAGAGTCTCTTGCTGTTGGGAGAACAAAGTAATCCTTCCACCCTCATTTGGTAGTCTTGCAATGCACTGCAACAAATGCTTTATTATATTTATAGTACTTTTGTCTTGTTTCTAGACTAAATATTAAAACAATTATAATAATTTTACTTATCTAGTAAATTTATCTTGATTTAAGAATTCTTAGATATTTGGAGTGGAAACAAGAAAAAAATACTAAATAAGAAGAGCATTTTTTGCAGTGTACATACCGAAACAATAATTGACATCACATTCATATGTAAAATGTATTGTAAATCTTTTCTTTTGACAAACTAATGTACAATATCAAATGTATACAGTAAACTTCCAGTCACACAAATTAGAAAACCAATACATTTACCCGTTCTCTTCTCTGAATGTCCAGATTATGGCCACAGAGAATCTGGACATATTGGGTCATACTCTTTGTACTGCTTCCCTCATTGTCATTCCATGAACAAGGGCATGGTCTATCACAGTTGCCTGAATTTGATCTGAAATTACTATTCTTTGTCTTGCTCTTCGTTGTCCTTGTACTCTTCCTCCTCGTCCACTTACACAAACTCTTCCTCCTCTGCCTCCCACATTGCCTGCTTCCGAAACTGGCAAAATGCTGCCTTCGGAGGACACATTTCAAGGCAGGAAGGCATCGAGGCATGTCCGAATTTAATGTTTGCTTCACTTCCTGTCTCCTGAGACACCTTCATCTGATCGATTTTTGGAAGGCAGGATACAGGTATCCGTCGCTGCCTTTGATATCTCACAATCCTGTGCTTTCCATTCAGTGACAGTTGAGCTGGAAGGAAAGATGGCGTCCGAAACTTGCGTTTGCTGGTCAGTGTGTGTGTAAATGTATGATTTTTACCAACATATTACACTTCTGATGTCATTTCTAGCGAGAAATTACTAATATAGTAATTAAATATGTATTTAGTTCTCACCAAAGCTCTGTCTATTTTGCTGTAGATCATTAAACTGTTACACTGCCATAGAAGTCTGTCCGAAATTAGTTTCATCAGGTGCCTTCATGCACAAAATGCTGCCTGCAGAGTCATTGTCTGATAAGGCATCGAGGCAACAGCCTAGGTTTTCGGACGCAGCCATTATTTCCATCCATTGTGGTATCAACACTCAATCTACTTGGGCCACCGGTGTACTCTGAACTGGCTTATATTCTAGACAACTGATTTTATCACATCACTAAGGGCCAGGTGCCTCCCCTAAAAGCAGCTGAAGGTCCCTGTGCAAATCACCCATTGAGAAGAGGTCTGGAGAGCTGCAGTGGAGAATTGTCCACGGGATTATAGCTATGAAAACAGACAAAGAGCACACCTTGATCCACAGGTTAGGGAGGGCTGTCTTTTCTGTGGGAAACAGAAACAAGTGAAGTTAATAAACGTAATTTCGGTAGGAGTATGCCCATCTAATCTTTCAATTAATACCAAGGTATAAAACCAGTCCTTTTTAGATCCTGCAGCATCCCTCCTCCCCTGCTCCACCTTTTTTACACCACAATGGTGGTGGTTGAGGAGAGATCCCGGACACGAGTGTAAAGCGCATTGGGTGTACAGTAGTACATATGAAAGCGCTATATAAATGACTCATTCATTCTTTTATTCCTAAAATTTTGCCTGTTATAGGGGGGCAATCGGAGCTCAGGCAGAATATCCTCTCCGAGCCCCTCTATAGCTGTCACGTTACACACACAAAGGAAAACTGGTGCGAGGACTCGTGCAGAAATAAAAGATTTATTTACAAAAATAAACAAACAGAAAACAAAACCCACAAGGGGGCAAAATACATAATCAAAAACATGAACTGAAGACATACCACACAGGAAACCGGGAGACGTAGACGAGACATGCAACCATCTGACCAAGACTGACAAACACAAGGAGCTTATAAAGGGAAGAAATCAAGGGCGGGACGTGAGGGACAGACAAGGAAGGAGTAAACAAGGGAGGAACGAGGAAAACAAAAAGTTCAGGAGGCCATGGTGGCCCACAAAGTTCAAGCGGCCAGGGCGGCACGGGCAAAGCAGGACGCCAGGGAGGCGTGGTGAGAGCAAGACGCCTGGGAGGTATCTCCGGCCCAGCAGCATCCACCGGCACACGATCCACCGGAACTGGGACCACCGGCACACGATCCACTGGAACTGGGACCACCGGAACTGC
Organism: Pseudorasbora parva; assembly: GCF_024679245.1. Taxonomy (NCBI): domain Eukaryota; kingdom Metazoa; phylum Chordata; class Actinopteri; order Cypriniformes; family Gobionidae; genus Pseudorasbora; species Pseudorasbora parva. Next base: position 4,419,876 of record NC_090179.1, read on the forward strand.
CTCCGGGGCTTCAGATAAAGCCCTGTGCTCCTTCCACGCATGCAGGACTGCCACCACAGAGCATCCCATCACAGCCCTCCAGGCTGATTCCGGACTTGGGACCACCGGAACGGAGTCCACCGGAACGGGGACCACCGGAACATGATCCACCGGAACTGGGACCACCAGAGGAACCTCCAGAGTCTTAGAGAAAGCCCTGTGCTCCTTTCAAGCATGCAGGACTGCCACCACGAAAACTCCCATCACAGCCCTCCAGGCCGTGTCCGGACTCGGGACCACTGGAGCACGATCCACCGTAACTGGGACCACCGTAACAGTCGCGGAGGAAGCCTGTCTCCTCCTCCTCCGTTTCAGGACCACCGGAGCACGATTCACCTGAACGGAGTCCACTGGAACTGGGACCACCGGAACACGATCCACTGGCACAGGGACCACCGGAACACGATCCACCAGCACAGGGACCACCGGAACACGATCCACTGGCACAGGGACCACCGGAACACGATCCACCAGCACAGGGACCACCGGAACACGATCCACCGGCCATGGCCATGTCTGGACTCGGGACCCCTGGAACTGGCACCGAGGGAGACCTTCTCTGCTGAGTCCTCATAGAATGGTCGGATCGTTCTGTCACGTTACACACACAAAGGAAAACTGGTGCGAGGACTCAAGTGCAGAAATAAAAAGATTTATTTACAAAAATAAACATAAACAGAAAACAAAACCCACGAGGGGTAGTGATGGGACATCTGAAGCGAGGCTCCGGAGCTTGTGTCGAGCAAAAAGGGGCGTTCCAGATGAAGCCCCGATTCGAGGCTTGTATCGTTTCTGTGAAAATCACGTGACGATGACAAACGAGGCCTCGTTTTCTGTTGAATACTTCATTGCTTCATTCTGAGTATCGCTTTAGGACAAACGTGGTTCGAAACCTCGCGCCTCTTGTGGGGTTTGCAGTAGGCATTTGCATTGGTGTTGAGGTGTTGGTTGTTTGTAGTAGCGATATCATTATATATCATAGCTTGTATTATATATTATATTACATTATACTTAGTTTAGTAGATTATTAGAGTAAATTATGCATAGTAAATTAGCCTATATCTAGTTGTAATACCTATACTACGTAATTATATATATATATATATATATATATATATATATATATATATATATATATATATATATATATAGCCTATATTAGTAGTAGTCCTAGTGTTATTATATATATAAATATTAATAATAATAATAGCAATAATATAATTATAAGACTGGACTGTATTAGGGAAAGCTTTTCCCATCCCTGTTCCACAATTCCAGTCCCATAAGCACTGGACTCACAATCATTTATTTACAATCATTCTGGGCATTCACTGTCATCACTTACCGAACAAACTACTGAATAGTTGAACACAAAGTTGTGTGTTTGTGTGAGTTGTGTGTACATAGGTTAATACAAGCAGAGTAAAATACTTTATTAATACACAGGCAATAGAAAAAGGGTGTGCCCACAGTATGATAATTTGGTTGCTCAGGATGAATAGATTTGTGTGCGATGCATTGCTTTGCACAGCAGGTGTCACTAGGGAGCACACTGTTTCATGAGGCTTCAGGTAGATGAACCTTTTGGTGAAGCAATGGGCTGGAAAGCCTCAGTGGTAGTGATGGGACATCTGAAGCGAGGCTCCGGAGCTTGTGTCGAGCAAAAAGGGGCGTTCCAGATGAAGCCCCGATTCGAGGCTTGTATCGTTTCCGTGAAAATCACGTGACGATGACAAACGAGGCCTCGTTTTCTGTTGAATACGTCATTGCTTCATTCGGAGTATCGCTTTCGGACAAAAGTGGTTCGAAACCTCGCGCCTCTTGTGGGGTTTGCAGTAGACATTTGCATTGGTGTTGAGGTGTTGGTTGTTTGTAGTAGCGATATCATTATATATCATAGCTTGTATTATATATTATATTACATTATACTTAGTTTAGTAGATTATTAGAGTAAATTATGCATAGTAAATTAGCCTATATCTAGTTGTAATACCTATACTACGTAATTATATATATATATATATATATATATATATATATATATATATATATATATATATATATATATAGCCTATATTAGTAGTAGTCCTAGTGTTATTATATATATAAATATTAATAATAATAATAGCAATAATATAATTATAAGACTGGACTGTATTAGGGAAAGCTTTTCCCATCCCTGTTCCACAATTCCAGTCCCATAAGCACTGCACTCACAATCATTTATTTACAATCATTCTGGGCATTCACTCATCACTAACCCAAAGAACTACTGAATAGTTGAACACAAAGTTGTGTGTTTGTGTGAGTTGTGTGTGCATAGGTTAATACAAGCAGAGTAAAATACTTTATTAATACACAGGCAATAGAAAAAGGGTGTGCCCACACTATGATAATTTGGTTGCTCAGGATGAATAGATTTGTGTGCGATGCATTGCTTTTCACAGCAGGTGTCACTAGGGAGCACACTGTTTCATGAGGCTTCAGGTAGATGAACCTTTTGGTGAACCAATGGGCTGGAAAGCCTCAGTGGTTCAGGAAGCCTTATTTGGCCATCACTACCCACAAGGGGGCAAAATACATAATCAAAAACATGAACTGAAGACATACCACACAGGAAACTGGGAGACGTAGACGAGACATGCAACCATCCGACCAAGACTGACAAACACAAGGAGCTTATAAAGGGAAGAAATCAAAAGGGAATCAGGGAACACAGGTGGGGCCAATAAACACTAATTAGATAACAAGGGGGGGATCTGACAATGACACGAGCACATGCTCAACATAACAAAACCCACATGTGCACACAAGATAGGACAGCATGTAACAATAGCAGACAGCATGGCAAATGTTTACCACTTTCACTAAGATTATATGAACACACAAACTCGTGAAGTTTTCATTTGATTTTAAAGTCTAAAAGGCTTGAAGCAGTGTTTTAAAAAGTTGTCATATAAATTAGGAGACATTTTTACACCAGAATGTTTTATTTATGGACCAAAATATATCACCTGCCATTTAATTGACAGTAAAGAACAGTTTGCTATGGCATTGCTGGGAGTAGGAAAATGTACAGCTTCGCAAAGAGCAGCAAACATTTCTGCGGTGAAAACATCTCTCATGGAGGAATGTGGGATTAAATCTAAGATTAGACCCATTGTTCAGCTGCTAATGTGGTTGCATGTGCCAACAATTTACAGCTTAGGCATGTAGCATTTGCAGAGCCCATGCTCTAAACCTGATGTGAAAAAAGCTATTGACTTCCCAGGGCTTCAAGACATAAAGAGAAAGCTGAGGAAGATTGTTGCTTATTTTAGAACAAGCACTGTAGCAAAGGAGCGACTTGTAAGTTTCCAGCAGCAGATGGGAAAACCTTCTCATAAATTACAGCACATTTGTCTAGACTTTACAGTGTGAACCAGTTGGTGCTGCACTGGTGTCACTCAGGACAGATTTGGCTGCTCTGTCCTCAGCTGACGACCACACAATGTCTGAGTGCTTTGGTGTTCTGTCTCCACTGAAAGAGGCAACTGTTGAACTTTCAGCAGATAAAATACTGTCTCTGGGTCCAAGGTCATTCCCCTCATCCGCATGTCGAGGCAAGCTATAACAACAAAGCAGCAAGGAGTGACTGATGAGAAGGCAGCTCAGCTCACATTTGGGTTTGATTCAGATTCAGTTAGATGGTCTATTTACACCCAGATTGTGCAATTTACCCACTGACTCGGATCAACTTACCCCAAACCTTTTAACAGTCACAAGTTTTGTTATTTGTCTAAAATCACCTTCACCCATCAGTACAGTGCAAATAAATGTTCAGTAAAAATTATGCTCACTGTGAAAAAAAACCTAAAGTTCATTTCATTCCTGTGTGTGTGTGTGTGTGTGTGTGTGTGTGTGTGTGTGTGTGTGTGTGTGTGTGTGTGTGTGTGTTTCACTGCCTGCTGAACCGGTCTGATCAGTGTTGCCTGCAAATGAATAAGACTTGTTGAATGAACAGATCAGACAGAAAAAGAAAAAGAGCAAAGGGGAGCAAATACTGAAAGAGAAAGGTAAAGAGAAAACAACTCAGAAGAAAATATGGACACGAAAAGACTGGCATGAGGAAGCATACGGCAAGCATAAAGGATAGCAGAGAAAGACAGGGTGAAAGTCTAGAGTTATGACATGTCTATAAAGACAGTCACACGTAACTTGTATTTAAATATATGGAGGAGTAAGTCTAATGAGGCCTGCATGGATGAGTTTGTCTCAGAAGAACGCACAGATACTATATCTTATCTTCTGTCTCTGCCATTACAGTAAGTATATGTTTCTACCTATATGTGTCTGTATTAGTTTACATGGTTTATGCTTTGGGGACAAAAGTATATTTTTTAGGGTTAGGATTTAACCCGTGTGTAGAAAATAACAGACATATATGTTATGGTCTCATTTTCACAGCTAGATAAACTTTTGTGCACAGATGTGTGTATTTTATGATTTCAGAAGTAAATGCACATTAAGACTTATGTTAATACAGTCCCTGACAAAAGTCTTGTCGCTTATCTATTTTCTAGAAATACCTGATATTAACCTGACTTTTAATTAATTCATTGGTGTTAGAAATAGCTCATATGAAAAGCTAAAACCCTCCCAAATGATGTTTAATGCACTGAAATAAATAATTTTCACAGAAAAAATATTTATTATTTAATCAAGACAGAAAGGTCAAATTTTGGCAAGACAAAAGTTTTGTCGCCTATACAGAAATTGAACAAATTTACTGCAAATGCAAAAATATGTCAGCAAATTAAGTTGTGGTGCTGTGAGATCCAAATGTAATATCTTGTATGACTTCCATGAGCTTGAAGGACTGCATCCATGCGGTTTGGCAAGGATTCATACAATTTATTGATGAAGTCATCAGGAATAGCTAAGAAAGCAGTCTTGCATGCCTCCCAGAGTTCATCAATATTCTTTGGTTTCGTCTTCCATGCGTCCTCTTTCATCCTTCCCCACATATGCTCAATGATGTTCATGTCTGGTGACTGGGCTGGCCAATCCTGGAGCATCTTGATCTTCTTCGCCTTGAGGAACTTTGATGTGGAGATGGAAGTATGCGATGGAGCACCGCCCTGCTGCAGAATTTGGCCTCTTTAATGGTTGGGAATATAAGAGGTAGCTAAGATTTCTTGGTATTTTAGACTATTGATGTTGCCTTCCACCCTGCAGATCTCTCGCACACCCCCATACTGGATGTAACCCCAGACCATGATTTTTCCGCCACCAAACTTCACTGTTTTCTGGGTGAATCTCGGATCCATTCGGGCTCCAGTAGGTCTCCTGCAATATTTGCGGCGACTGTGGTGTAATTCAACAGAAGATTCATCTGAAAAATCCACCTTCTGCCACTTTTCCAACGTCCATCCTTTTAGCAGGCTGTGGGCCTTGGCAAATGCCACACGGTTTTTCAATTGTCTTTTGTTTAGTGCTGGCTTCTGGGCACTGATTCGACCATGGAGGCCATTTTGAGACAGAATCCGACAAACTGTTTTGGTTGACACAGGGACTTCAGGTGACCAGGTCTCGTGGAGCTCTGCTGCAGTGGAAAATGGGCTGGCCTTGGATTTTTGAGCCAACAAACGGTCCTCTCGAGCAGTTGTCTTGCGGGGTCTTCCTGACCTGGGCTTGTCAAAAATGTCTCCAGTCTCTTCAAATTCTTTTTTTTATCCTCTGTACTTGATGCTGAGACACATTGAAGGTGTCTGCCACATCAGCAGTGGATCTGGTCTTCAGCCTCTTGATAATCAAAACTTTAGTCTCAGGGTGAATCTTAGGCATGTTTGCAGAGGTCTAGTTGCAGTTGATGTGAAGGTCTAGCGTACTGGGGTTCTTTTTAAACACACTTGAGACCTAATTGATCCATTATTAGTCACAGGTGAAGCTCATATGACAAGGTGACCACACTCATGTCTTTGCAAAAATTGACTCATTGGGCTTAACCAAGCTGTGAATATTAAAATACTTTTTGAAAGTTTAGTTTTTCACTGAAACATTATCACAAAAGCTGGTGGGATTAAAATGAGCCATTTCTTGTAAAAAAATCTTGATTAGAAATATATTTCAGCGGCACTTTAGGTCAATTTGTACACAAGCGACAAGACTTTTGTCAGGGACTGTATGATCACAGTGCATTTGTTTGAACCGTTCAGGTATTTGTGCTATGCGTTCGTTCAAACAAAACTTCCTAACAGAATTTCTCTATACAATCGTAATGTAATTATCCGGTGTAAAACTTGCAATGTAGTATTGGCAATTTTCATGTAATATTACACAGCATAACAAGTCTAGGTGATGCTTTTCAGCTGAACATTGCCAAAAACAAAACAACAATAACTGCCACGTATGTCATTTTTGTTGAGCTGAATACTGAAAGACAGGATTCTGGAGTCAAGAGTAAATGAGACAGGCTAGCCAATCCTGTTTTCAGCCTCAAGCTTCACTTTCATGTCACTTCAAATGATTTGCTTCATGGCTAATTTACTTTAACACCGTTTCAGAGCATAGTTTCATTTGGAAATGCCATCCTGCGATTTATCACTAAGGAATAGACAGTGCAGAAGCAGTAAAATAATGCTTGCTAAATTCGGATTGGTCAGGTCATTTGACCAGTGATAAGAGAAAGATTACAGCACTTCTAAAATGCTCTTGTTTATCTTAGCAGTATAGTGAACTCACCCAACTGGTTTGAAGAGGGGTAAATATTAACTTACAGAGAAAGGACAGGCACGAGAGTGGACATCTGCTGGATGTTTTCATCATCTGATTTAAGGAATCCTGTTGAGAAGCTACTCCAGGAAATCCAACTATAAAGCCCAGGGGCCCTTTCATACAACCGGTGCGACGCAAGTGTGTTCTGCTAGTTTCAGCCTGAGGCAGTTCTCATGTTCAGGTCCAGCTCCGCGTTGTTTAAATATCAAACGCACTGGCTCATCTGTTCCCCCATGGGTGTGCTGGTCTGAACACCAGGAGTGTTCAGGAGTATTGTTGGAGCGTTGATGTTTTGAGGAACTGAAAACCACTGACCATTGACCAACACAAACCTACTCTAAAGTCAATAGTGCAGTATTGTGTGTGTTATTTAAAGAGGGTGTTAATGATATGAGCCTATAGGTGGTGCACGATGCGCGTACACTGATTATAAAACACACATGGACGTACAGCAGCACCAGTGATGTCAGTAACGCGTTACATAGTAACCCATTACTCTAATCTGACTACTTTTTTCCAGTAACGAGTAATCTAACGCGTTACTATTTCCAAACCAGTAATCAGATTAAAGTTACTTATCCAAGTCACTGTGAGTTACTATTTTAGTCATTTTCCTTAGTAAAAACCGACAGCTTATCAAAATTCTCAGCCCGAGTCTGGCTGGAGTGTTTTTTTATTTTTATTTTTTTATTTTTAATTTTTTTACATTGTTGCAGCCATTAAAATAGTTAAGTTTTGTTTTTAATGTCAAAGTAGTTATATTTCGTTTCGTTTCTTTATTAACCTAATTTAGAAAAATGTTCAGAGCAATTTTTTGTTTGTTAAATTAAAGTTTATATAGGCAAGACAATTCAAGAGTTGGTTTGAGAGACTAGACTATTAAACATGCGGTTAACTCACTGGGTCGTCACATAAAAAAATTAAAACTTTAATTTAACAAACAAACAATTGCTCTAAACATTTTTCTAAATGAACTTAATAAAGAAAAGAAACGAAATATAACTACTTTGACATCAAAAACAAAATAGGCTAGTTATTTTACCACCACAAAGGCATTTTTGACGAGCTGAGGCAGGCTGATAGGCTATCCTACTGATCGCAACGGCGCTCAAAAAAACGAAACGGGCTACACAATCTAAACAAAAACAAAACAAAATAAGTACATGCAGGTTGTCTTATAGCCTACCTTACACTTCAGCAAAATTAATATAAATCCGATCTTCAATTCCCGTGGTATATGCTCAAAAGCAAAAGATTCTAGCATTTTATTCAGCAGCTCATTTCAAATTCAAAGATCGCAATATGAGAGAGAGCGACCTATGCACTGGTAAGATCATTTAGTCTCATTAATTTATATTGAAGATGATTGTGTTTTGTGTGACTTATTTTAAAGTTTTGTTTACGGCCATTTGCGTTGGCTTGCTTTACTCATTTGAAGCGATGTTGCAGTAGCACCGTCATATCTATCTGAATACAACATAACACACTGTCACACATTTCTTTTTTAATTATTTGCCAGGAGTAAAATTTACACATGTGGTTTAAACAACCAGATACATTTACATTTGTCCGGTTTTGTCTGAAATGCTTTCATGCACCTTCTGAATTCGCAATCAGATAGATACCTGGTCAGAGAAAATGAATGAAGGAACCAGTTGTAAAAAGGCCATAACTCTAGCAGCTGCACTGAAGAAACGGACTCTTTAACCCTGCGCGAGCCATATCTTGACTGTGGCGTAATCTATCATGGTCTCATGTTGTTTCCAACCGCACAGCACATCTCATTGTTCCTTTTAATTATTAAAATAAATATAAAAAGAAGGAGAAGCCTAAAAAAAGCGGTGTAAAAAAGTCGGGGCCGTCAGGCTCGGGCATAAATGCAGAGCTCTAGTCAGGATAGATTGTTGACGTAACTGTTAAAAATGCACTTCCCATAAAGTGTGTTGCCAAAAACGGTTGTCATTTCTATTTTGAGGCGGCAGGGGTGTTGTCGGCAGCTGCTGAATGTAACTAATAAAGTAACTTGTAATCTAAATTAGTTACTTTTAAAATCAAGTAATCTGTAAAGTAACTAAGTTACTTTTTAAAGAAGTAATCAGTAATCAAAAATCAGATTACTTTTTCAAAATAACAGTGGCAACACTGAGCAGCACACACACATTTGTTTTTTGTTTTTTTTAATAAAAGGGTTCCTCTCTGGAGAAGCGTTCAGTCTTTCCGCTCGCAAATTCCTCCATGTAAATAGCTAATCTACCATGGTGCGAGCTCAACTGGCTTTTAAAGGGAATGCGTTCAGATCATTAAAATGGGGCCCTTAAGAATGCGAATAGAGCGTCTGGAGCGAATTATTTCCATGTTAAGTAAATGGAAAGGCGCGTTGACGTGCGTCTGGAGGTCCTGCGGCGCGATAGATGCATTTTGCGAATAGCGAATAAAACATCTTGTGCGGGAGTGGTGGTTTTTGTGCATTCACGCGTTTGAAGCAAATTCACGTCTACGCTCGAGTTTAAAAATATGAACTTATTGAACTTTGCCGTCAATTTGCGCCATGTTAACCAATGAGGAGCCTGCTTGCTGCTTTCACGTGGTAAAGTGACGTTATGAGAAACCCTACATATAATTAAAAAATACTTTAATTTTGTCACTAAATGTAGTTTAAATGCTTTTCAGTTGATAATGTAGTTGTTTAAAGCTAAAATATGTGGGTTACTTATAAAGACAGTGCCTATTTAAAAAGAAAAGAAAGGCCAGATTAGGTTGAAGAATGACCCGGGAATCCTCTGGTAACCAGTGTAAGAACAGTTCACTCACAAGTTCAAGTTCAAGTTCAAGAGTTTTATTTGTCACATACACAGTTATACAGAATACAACCGGCAGTGAAATGTAAACAGGTCCGCTCCATGGACAGCAAATAACAATTAACAAAAAAAGCACAATAAATTATAAAATAGAAATAGGATAAGGTGCTATATACATACATATGTAGAATTATGAATAAATCAAGTAAAAGAAATAAGAGATGTGGAATAAAATAAGTGAGATAAAGTAAACTGGAGACTATAAAAATAAATCTGTGGATAACAGAAGTGCAGGAGTGTAATGTGCAAACAGCATTATAATGAGTAGTTACATGTACACAAGAATAAAGTGCAGTGCAATATCAGTATGTGAGTTTGTTAATACTGAAGTGAGGTGAAGTCACATGTTGTTAAGTGACAGCGTTCAGGAGTCTGATGGCCTGTGGGAAGAAACTCCTCCTGAGTCTCTCAGTTTTGGCCATCAGGCTACGGAAGCGCTTACCAGAAGGCAGCCGGGTGAAGTGGGGGTTGGCCGGGTGATTAATGTCCTTGATGATTTTTGTAGATGATTTCTCTGATAGAGCATGAAGTTTACCAACATGTTTAGTGGAAACAATGGCCAACAAAAAGGACACTTTCAATGACACCACTGAATATCCGCAACAGCCAAAGGTTCAAATGGTGGTGAACGAAGGGACTCTAGAACAAACGGTAAGTCCCAGACTGGAAAGGGAGTCGAACGAACAGGCGTTAAACATCTCGCTCCCTTTAGAAAACTACGAACAAGGTTATGAGACCCTAAGGAAGCACCATCAACTGGGTCGTGATAAACAGATATGGCAGCAATATAGACTTTTAAGGTGGAGGCAACCTTGTTGCCATCCAAAATATGCTGCAAGAAACTATATTCGGCAACGTACAGTGAACTGGTTCAATTCCTTGATCCCCGCACCAAGGAGGAGCCCTAGTGTTGCCGATAGTGTTCACTACTGCTGGTTCACAATCCATTAGCTGTGAACTGGACCTGGCCAAACCCAGAGCCGAAGATGAGATGGATCTGGGTGCCAAACACGGCCGTGCACATGAGACAGGAGGTCCCGTCTGATGGGAAGCTGCCATGGCTCGCCCTGTAACAGACTCAGAAGGAGAGGAAACCATGGCCTGGCTGGCCATCGAGGTGCCACTAAAAGTACCCTGTGCTTGCATAGGAATATTCTGTACAATGTTTCCCACAGAAGAGGAAGAGGAGGGAACGCATACAAAAGGCAACTCGGCCACTCGAGGGCTAATGCATCCTGACAGCGGACTGGACGTCTCGGCTCTCGCGAACCACCAATGGCAATTAGTGGTCAATTCTGATGCAAACAGGTCGACCTCCGCCCAGCCAATCCTCTGCCAAATCAACCACCACGTCTGGGTGGAGTCTCCATTCCCTCCATGACACGTCCTCGGAAGCACCTTAGGCACTCAAAACTGTTATAAACACCTACTCAGAAAGATCAGACGTCCCTCAAATCTTCAGATAGAACCCGAAAGATTTATAACGTCTAGGATAGGATAGTATATAGGTTGCGGTGAAACGCTACCTGAGTGCGGTCGAAACCAGCCACCGGTAGTACCATGAAGCAAAGGGTATCGCGACACAACATTAAATTAGTAATTACTTACATAGAAATGGAATGCGAGATATCCATCGATCCAATTATAGAGTAGAGCGTGCTGTCATAGCATAAGCATAGGAATACAACATAAGCATAAATTACTTTAATCTGATAATTGGAAATAGTAATGTGTTATATTACTCGTTATTGGAAAAAGTGGTCACATGATTAGCGTTACTAAGTAATGCGTTACCGGCATCTCTGCTGTAATGCTGGAAGGACAATATTATTTCATATCACCCCTCAAAGGAGAAAGAGAAAAGCACGTAAAGATTTGAAATCAGGTGTTTCGATTTTCTGCCAATTTCCACATTTTTAAAATGGCATTCATCATTTTGAGATAAACGACATAAACCCATTTTAACTATAGCACATCTACCTTCTTATTTTTAACAGATTACATAAATAGTATATTCTTTTTCCTATTAAAAGTAAATAGGAATTTATTTGTATTATTCACAGCATATGAGGCTTTATTCAAAGCAGACAATTATGCGACTGACCACCTGAACAGCACATTCTTGGGTTCGTATGATCACAAAACTCACTCCTCCATGTGTGAATAAATCTGATTGCATCACTGAGGTGCCATGCAAATGCATTAATTCAGACATCCACATGCGAAACAATTACTGTCTGATTTTGGATTTATAATGACCGCTACATGTGCATTCCAGTGAAATCCACAAGACTGATGTGTCCCACGGCTCACATGCTCCGCAGCAGACATTCACCCTAAGGTCTAAAAGTCAAATTCGCTCACTTGTTTCCCTGAACACCTCTAAAGCCATGTTCACACTGCCCGATTTTAGCCCCAATTTTGACTTGCTGAAAGGTTTTGCGAAATCGCCAAAAAAAAAATTCGCAGACGCCCGCGAGATATTTGGCATGCTAAATATCTGGACCTGTCGGCGATCCAAACTCCTGCTGTGTGAAAGGAGTTCTGACTGAAAATTACATCGGCAGCCGATGAGAGAGCGAGATACAGGGCAGCGGGAGGTTCAGGGAGAAGTTATAGACAGAATATCAGTATTTTAATAGATATATTTACAATTCTTTACAATTCTAACAAAGCCCAAACATTTGCACATCCAGCCGCAGCACATTATAAAAATATTTATTTACCTCAAACTCTCATTGAAGAACAAAATCCTGGCTCCCTCTGTCTCTCCAACAATTTCTGCCACCATAATCTTTTTTCTTTTTCTCCACAAATCAGCACACAGACAATTTGGAGCAAACTTTGTGCAGTTTATCATTTTTAATAACAATTCCAAATCTCCGGTCTGACGCACGTGTGATCTCGCGTTGTTTACTCGTCACATCGCACGTGTGTTTGGGAAACGTAGATTACGCACCGGAGAGAGTAACTTATCGGCGATTCTTCCTCTTGTTCAGTCATGCAGTGTGAACTCTTCTGTCGGTGATCCATTGGTCAGTGTGAACACAGCAGTGACTGAATGATACCCCAGATAGTCACGCAGTGTGAAAAGAGCAGTGACCCGACGAGTTTGAAACTTGTGCAGTCTGAACTAGGCTTAAGTTAACTACTTGAGAAACAATATAAAGAATGAGGCCTTCTCTTTTATTGGAAATGACACTTTATGTCGATGAACTTTAGGAGCTTGTTGTAACAGAGTTTGAGGATTGGACACCCCTGTCATCGTATTTGATTCTTTTCTATTAATGTTCACAATAAAAAAAGATTGTGCCTATAAGTTGCCATCATCCTAAAAATCAATGCCTCCTGTGAGCAAATGGCGGTAACATGGGGGTGTGAGAAAGTCTCTGTATAAACTGCATAACTTCTGTGGCACTAGCAGCTAATGGAATTACAAAAATTTAGTCTATTTCCAAACAGGTTTCCCAAAATGTCTTTCACCCCTGTCGCAACACTACCACTGAGTAGTAATTCACAATTGTAGTCCAAAAACAGGCAAGAGGTCATAACAGGTATTCAGTCCAATCAGGCACACTGCAAAAAATGCTTTTCTAACTTAGTATTTTTGTGTTGTTCCCAGTCCAAATATCTAAAAATTCTTAAATTAAGAAGCATTTACTAGATAAACAAAAGATATTGTCTGGTTTTGGGGGTAAATAGTTTTTGCTGAAAATAAGCAAAATAATCTGCCAAAGGGGTAAGCAAAATCTTGTTTTCTGTTTGAATTAAGATCATTTTGCTTACCCCATTGGCTGATTATGTTGCTAATTTGAAGTAAAATCTCACTCAATTTTGAGTTATTTTGCTAAAAACACAGAAAATGTTTTGCTTGTCTAGTAAACGCTTCTTTAAGAATTTTTTGATATTTGGACTGGAAACAACACAAAAATACTACAACCCCAAATCAGAAAAAGTTGGGACAGTTTGGAAAACGCAAATAAATAAAAAAAGTAGTGATTTCAAAATTTACTTTGACTTGTAGTAACTTGTCATATTGCAGACAATATGAACACAAAATATTTCATGTTTTGTCTTGTCAACTTCATGTCATTTGTAAATATGCATCCTTTCCTTTCATTCAGACCTGCAACACATTTCAAAAAAAGTTGGGACAGGAGCAATTTAGGGCTAGTAATGAGGTAAAAGGGTTAAATAATGATGTGATTTGAAACAGGTGATGTCAACAGGTGATTGAAATTATGATTTGGTGCAAAAGCAGCATCCAAGAAAGATCTAATCCTTTAGGAGCAAAGATGGGCCGAGGATCGCCAGTTTGCCAACAAATACGTGAGAAAATTATTGAAATGTTTAAAAACAATGTTCCTCAAAGAAAGATAGGAAGAGATTTGGATATTTCACATTCAACAGTGCATAACATAATTACAAGATTCAAGGAATCTAGAGGAATTTCAGTGCGTAAAGGACAAGGCCGCAAGCCTAAGCTGAACAACCGTGATCTCCGATCCCTCAGGCGGCACTGCATCAAGAATCGTCATTCATCTAGAAGCGATATCACCACATGGGCTCAGGACTACTTTGGCAAACCTTTGTCAAGTACCACAATACGTAGTTACATCCACAAATGCCAGTTGAAACTGTACTGTGCCAAAAGGAAGCCTTATGTTAACAGTGTCCAGAAGCGCCGTCGACTTCTCTGGGCTCGGAGGCATCTGGGATGGACCATCACACAGTGGAAATGTGTACTGTGGTCAGATGAATCAGTATTTCAGGTATTTTTTGGGAGGAATGGACGCCGTGTGCTCCGGACCAAAGAAGAAAAGGATCATCCAGACTGTTACCAGCAACAAGTCCAAAAGCCAGGGTCTGTCATGGTCTGGGGTTGTGGCAGTGCCCTTGGCAAAGGTAACTTACACTTCTGTGAAGGCACCATTAATGCTGAAAAGTACATAGAGATTTTGGAGCATAATATGCTGCCTTCAAGAAGATATCTTTTCCAGGGACGTCCATGCATATTTCAACAAGACAATGCAATACCACATTCTGCACACATTACAAAGTCCTGGCTGCGGAGGAAGAGGGTGCGGGTACTTGACTGGCCTGCCTGCAGTCCCGACCTGTCTCCAATAGAGAATGTGTGGCGCACTTTGAAGCGCAAAATGCGACAACGAAGACCCCGTACTGTTGCCCACCTTAAGACTTGTTTGCAGGAAGAATGGGACAAAATTACACCTGAAACACTTCATCACTTGGTGTCTTCAGTCCCTAAACGTCTTTTAAGTGTTGTGAAAAGGAATGGCAACATTACAAAGTGGTAAATGCTTTACTGTCCCAACTTTTTTTGAAATGTGTTGCAGGTCTGAATGACAGGAAACGATGCATATTTACAAATGACATGAAGTTGACCAGACAAAACATGAAATATTTTGTGTTCATATTGTCTGCAATGAAATACAAGTCAAAGTAATTTTAGAAATCACTTCTTTTTTTATTTTATTTGCACATTCCATACTGTCCCAACTTTTTCTGATTTGGGGTTGTAAGTAAGAAAATCATTTTTTTGCAGCGCAAACAAACCAGGAGAGAGAGCGTCTAAAGGGTAACCCAAGACCAAGAGCCATGAAACCAGGAACCCACTCAGCAATGCAGTGGTACACTAAACAAGACTTCACAGTGAATGATAGCATAACATGGTATATATAGCCAGAGATAATGAGAGACAGGTGAAAACAGTGAGTGCTAATGAGTCCAGATTATGGGTAATGTAGTCTTAAGCCCCATTCGCACAGGACTAGTATTATCTGGGGACCTCTGGTGATTTGTAATAATTGCAGAGGATGTCTGTGATCTTAATCCCGTGCGAATCGGCCATGTCTGTAATTTGTAAAGTAAAAATTCCCCGCAAATGACCTACCATATTTCGCCGAACACCGAGGTCCTGTGATAATAATAGTCCCGTGCGAATCGACATCTCTGTGATTTAGCCAGGATTAGGAGGATCGTATATCATTTTTGCAAGCTTTTTTTGTTCTTGTGAGCATTTCTATCTTTATCTTTCACGAAGAATAAAGTCTGCATTCATTACGCTTTCCTATAGCTCAAACGGTAGTGCATGGCGCTCGCAACGCCAAGGTCATGGGTTCGATTCCCAGGGAAAGCAAGAATTGACAGTAATTGAATGTAATGTAAGTCGCTTTGGATAAAAGCGTCTGCCAAATGCGTAAATGTAAATGCGCACCGTTATGAATTCCCGTGCAGCCACGCCCACACGGATTATACTTTCACTATAGAATGATTATCAATTTGGGAGTAATCTGACTGAATGGTGTGTTTAATATTAACACCAATACTGTTCTTAATGAAGAACAGAACAGAACAGTACAATGACAAGCTTGTTTAAATAGCGCTTTTACATTTAGCTTTGAAACTGAATTATTCCGCCGTATATTGTCAGCTTCTCACTCGTGATGAAATCTGACTCCTGCCGCTGGTCTGAGCTCAGTTCATGGCCTCTGTTCGCTAAATGAACCAAATTATGTTTATTTATAGGCTACTGTAAAATAATCAAAACGATATCGATGCCTGTTTATGTTTTCATACAGCTATATAACGAAGTCTCGACATCATATCCAGGAGAAGTCAGTAAATTCGAGTAAAATCACAGGCTTTGCTTATCCCGTGCGAATGCGCCACGCAAAACTCAGATGTGGGGGAGTCATTTCAAAATCACAGAGGTCCCAGATAATACTAATCCCGTGCGAATAGTGCTTTAAATAGAAGGACAGTCCGGATTGGATCATGGGCACTCACACTCATTTTTCTTTCTCGCAATAACCAGCTTTCTTGTGTGCATGTATTCGGACCGACTGGGATAAAAGAAAGTGTTTTAACGTCCTAAAAGAATTCACCCTTATGTCCTCTCTCTCTGAAGCTCAGGCGATTATCATCCAGGTGCAGAGGAACCCCATCACTGCACCGGTTCAGGGAAGTGCACTTTTCCCTGTGGACATCACATGCTCCGGGACTCCAGCAATCAGATGGATGTTCAATTCCGTAACCGGGCAGCAAAGGATTGCAGCTTGGACCCTCGGTGGCTCAGCAAATGTCACGCAAATGTACGAGGGAAGAGTGCAAGCGCATGCCAACGGTTCTCTAACCTTATCCAACTTACGCCTCCAAGACTCCGGCTATTACATCCTCACTGTGACAGAGGTGTCTGGGAACAGCAAAGATGCGGGTCTGGCATTGACTGTAACTGGTGAGTAGCTTTAAAGTGATTTGTCCTTGTTAGTAAACTGGTTCTCTGCAGTCTTGGTATATCGCCTCACACATATTTTAGAGAGTTTTCGATATTCAACACAAATGTCCACTGACACAACGTTTTAATGTGGCTTTCCTGTTTTTGCACTGAACAAACGCTGCATGTTTCAGAGGTGCTGTATGAGGACATACAGTTCTTGGCTGTATTCGTCATTGTGCTGGGGACCCTGTCTGTGATTCTAATGCTGTGTATGTGGCTCTTGAATAAACTGTACCGCTTCCTAAAAGCCTGGAGACAAAGGGGATGCTTACCAGGTAACAAGCTACATTTACTCCAAGTAAATGTATTATTACATTTCAAGTTGCTTATATATGAGGGAAATGTCTTATTAGTGTGTGCATGCCTGACTATGTTTTGATACCAAAACAGAAGGTTTTATGTCGTATGCAGATGTTGTTTTCTTCCTCTGTATAATGAATTATTAGCGATTACATTAAAGCTATACTGTGTGATATTTTCCCCCATCTAGCGGTGTAAAGGTATATGACCATCCAGTGAATATTAGTTTCTGATTTCGTTTTAACTCCTACGGTGGCCGATTTAGTCCAATATTAACATGATAACCCCCCTCTTCACATTCGACACGGTTCCATTGAGTGTTAAAACGTGAAAGGCGAAGCTTGAATTTACGGGTTTGTCCCTCTTTGGCTACTGTACTTTCAAGATGGAGGAGCAACATGGCGACCGGCATTCGAACCCCTCACCCGTATGTGTTTTCAATGGCATATTATAAACTTACCAGAAGACTTTATTACTTGAAAGAAGTAAATATATACATTAATGAGCACATATATTTTTGAATTAACTGTGAAGTGTTTTTAGCTAAGAATAAACTAAACAAGTTACACAGTGTAGCTTTAAAGCAAACAGATACCTTGCAGAGCACCTGACTGCGAGAGAGAGACTGATGCCGCAGATAGACATTTATGAACATTTTAAAAGTATTTTCTTAAGTTTTGGCCTCCCAATGCAAGCCCTATAAATGTAAAAAATTATTTGTATTACTAACCAGACTGACTTTATCTCTGTCAGATGACTACAGAAGCGCTTTATTGAGAATTAACAGAGGTTTAGATGTTGATAGAAAATGTTTAGTTTGAAGTCACCATGATGGCGATCAGCGTTTGCTTAAGTTGGGCCCTTGGCGTTTGTTAAATTGATTCTTTTTCAGCAGTTGCAGTTTTCAGTGTTTTCAGAAAACATTTCTGCATTGATAACGCAGATCAACATGGCTACTTTAATTAAATTTCTGCTTTGAAGAGGCAATTTTAAGAAAACGTAATTTTCTTGGAATGTTACATTTCTGAAAAACTTTAATTTCATAATATGATTTCTCAATGACGTAAGCACACTCACCTAAAGGATTATTAGGAACACCATACTAATACTGTGTTTGACCTTCAGAACTGCCTTAATTCTACGTGGCATTGATTCACCAAGGTGCTGTAAGCATTCTTTAGAAATGTTGGCCCATATTGATAGGAGAGCATCTTGCACTTGATGGAGATTTGTGGGACGCCCATCCAGGGCACAAAGCTCCCGTTCCACCACATCCCAAAGATGCTCTATTGGGCTGAGATCTGGGGACTGTGGGGGCCATTTTAGTTCAGTGAACTCATTGTCATGTTCAAGAAACCAATTTGAAATGATTCGAGCTTTGTGACATGGTGCATTATCCTGCTGGAAGTAGCCATCAGAGGATGGGCACATAATGGTCATAAAGGGTTTGACATTGGTTAGAAACAATGCTCAGGCATTTAAACGATGCCCAATTGGGATTAAGGGGCCTAAAGTGTGCCAAGAAAACATCCCCCACACCATTACACCACCACCACCAGCCTGCACAGTGGTAACAAGGCATGATGGAGCCATGTTCTCATTCTGTTTACGCCAAATTCTGACTCTACCATCTGAATGTCTCAAAAGAAATCGAGACAGGCAACATTTTTCCAGTCTTCAACGGTCCAATGTTGGTGAGCTTGTGCAAATTGTAGCCTCTTTTTCTTATTTGTAGTGGAGATGAGTGGTACCCGGTGGGGTCTTCTGCTGTTGTAGCCCATCCACCTCAAGGTTGTGTGTGTTGTGGCTTCACAAATGCTTTGCTGCATACCTCGGTTGTAACGAGTGGTTATTTCAGTCAAAGTTGCTCTTCTATCAGCTTGAATCAGTCGGCCCATTCTCCTCTGACCTCGAGCATCAACAAGGCATTTTCACCCACAGGACTGCCGCATACTGGATGGTTTACCCTTTTCTCAGGCATTGGATTAGATCACTTACACTGACAGAAGAGAAAATGAGCAAACAGTTTGATCCATTAGGAAGAGTGTTTAGCACAATATGAATGTTTATCTCCAGTCCAAACTATTGTGATTTACATATTTTCTGTTAGATGTAATATTAACTGCAATTGAACTGAACCTCTGTATTTCTACACACAGAGCACACCGAGACTGAACTACAGCCACTGTGACGAAAACAAACATCCACCAGATGCTCATTAAAGTGTTTGAGATGAGAGGACAAGCGTAGGGAAAAACACATCCGTCCCTCTAAAGTCCCAGATGATGTGTGGCAGATCTCGGAGGTCCAGTCCGGACACAGAAAATTATACTGCGAATGTATTCACACCCCTTCATTTATTTCTACCTCATGTTAAATGACCTTTTTCACATTAATCTACACTCCATACACCATAGTGACAAAGCAAAAAATAGATTTGTGACAAATTTATTACAGACAATAAAACTCAGCTAAATGATTAAATGTGAAATAATTACATTGCCTAAGTATTCATAACCTTTTCTGGGACACTTGAAATATAGCTCAGGAGCATACCGATCTCGCTTGTAGATATCAATGCTGTATCACGCCTATTGGAGGAAAAATAATCTTTTGTGTGTGTTTTTAACTGGATATGGGTCTTTAATAATTATTTGAAATTTCTGGGGCAAATTTCCATCTGTGTATCAGGTACCAATTCTGACAGATTTACTCAATTATAATTATTAACCCTTTCATGCATAGAGGTCACTAGTTTTGGTGGCATAGTTGCACATCAACCTCTACAGTGGACCCTCGTGCATCATCCTATACACTGCCATCAAGTGGCAAAGCCGTTGCTTATCCATTTTCCCCCTCCAAACCAAAGTTGCTCTGGAATATCCATCCATTCCTATATCCTAGGAGACTCTTGCTGATAAAAAAAATATTGCATAGCAACCAGCGATATCTGATGAGTCATATCACTGTTACATTTTCCAAGAATTGATTTTAGATTGGGAGAAAATTCTGATTAATCATCCGTCCACTACAGTGGACATCATGCATCAATAGCTAGATTTCGGCTACAATTCATACATTGCTGTTGTTTAAAAAAAATACTTCATCTGCAGTAACTTTGTTGACTGTAAATAAATGCATTTGTGTTATTAGAGTGTAATCTGCATCAACATCAAAAAAGTAATGTGATTACACAATGCAAGGTACTTGTAATGCATTACTCGTTACATAAAGTAATTTGATTATATAATGCATGTCACTTGTAATCCATTACTTTACTCCTTTATTTTTTGTATATATTTTAGTTTTAACGTGATTTTATAAAAATGTATTGATTGGTTTGTTAAATACACTCAATGTTATCGTTACTGTATTATGTGTAATACAGTATCTGTTCAGTTTAAACCATAAACAAATGTTGTCCACGTTAATGGACATCAGAAAATCTCTGAAAAGTATGTAAAAAAAATATTTTGCAAATCTTGTTTTTCATGCCCTAAGAGCAATAAAAAAAACAGTTATTGGAAAAAAAATCCTGACTAAGGTTATCATAATTCAATGATAGTTAATGTACAAATGTCATAAAACTGACATTGATTTGAATGTGAAAACTGAACGTCAACGTGACAATTACTATTTAGCAATATCTAGCAAATTGCAAAGAATCGCAAACATATTAACAATAAAGATTTTGGCCAAAGAATGCCAGATTTTTTTATTTTACGGGTTTTCTAGCTAACATTTTCCCATGTATAGAAGAATCAGTTTCCTCTGCTTGTACAAAAGAAAAATGCATAGCTTTAAGTACAAAAGTTTTATTTCCAACTTGTGTTTTGGCCATCATTGGCCTTTTTTTTAAGTTTTTTTTTAGAAAAGTGTCTAGGCAACTCCATGTCTGAAGCTCAAGAGCACTTCAGGAGTCATTTACAGAGGAGCAATGTCAAAGTCAACATGTCAAAAGAGAGAGAGAGAGAGAGAGAGAGAGAGAGAGAGAGAGAGAGAGAGAGAGAGAGAGAGAGAGAGAGAGAGAGAGAGAGAGAGAGAGAGAGAGAGAGAGAGAGAGAGAGAGAGAGAGAGAGAGAGAGAGAGAGAGAGTGAGTGTGTGTGTGTGTGTGTGTGTGTGTTTAGGGACAGGGTGTCAGAGCGGCCATCAGCAGCTCCATTTTGTACACAAAGTTTCTCCCCTCCATCCGGCCCCAGTGCACCTCCTTGTAAGGACCCCTCAGGTGGGTCCACTTGGCGTCCTGCACCACGTCACTTTTGGGCAGCTCTTTGGCTTGACAGCGCGGGAACTGAACCAGCACCTTACAGCCACTCTCGGGGCCGTTGCGCACTACAGCAGGAAGAACAGACAGATGGCATGAGCTCCAAACTCAAGCATGAGAGGAATATTCCAGGTTTAGACTTCATCTTCATCTCCACCTTCAGCATCTGTATGTAAGCTCATTTTTGTCATGAAGGTAAATGCAGCTTTTTATGGCCCTGTTTATACCTGGTGTACGATCAGATCACAAGTGGACCACACTAAATACAGGTGTAAACACAGTATAAAGCGATTTGAGCTTGTCCACTTTTGATCACTTCCAGATGTGGTCAAAAACACAATCAACCGGCTTGCTTTCGTAGTGTAGATGCTCATGCGGTTACTAAAACAGGGCTCAACATTACGCCTGTTACCGTGACCGTGGGTGAGGTGACCGTGCTTTTGCGACTGCAGGCCCAAAACTTTGGAACAGTCTGCCTCTCTATATCAGACTGGCTCCTTCAGTTTCCATCTTTAAATCTTCTTTAAAGACTGTTTTGTTTTCTCTTGCTTTTGATGCTCATTGCCTCTGATATGATTACTGCTTTTTATTTTTATTTTTGTTTTATTTTTCCAGTTGTTTCTTTTGTCCTGTACTGCTCTGCATTTTATTCTCTGCTATGTACAGCACTTTGGTCAGCCTTGGTTGTTTTTAAATGTGCTTTATAAATAAATATTGTATTGTATTACCGTGTGTGTGCTTCAGACAAGAAAATCTGTCACTCACTTGTCTGAGTAAAACATTTGCTTGTCCGGATTTTTTGTAAATATAATTTATTCTAAAGCAATATTCTCACGAGTGTTCAATCCGCTTTTTAAATCTGCATATTTGTGATATTTATAACTTTTATAAAGAGCAATTTCCCCTAATCTTATTAAACACAGGCTATGCTTCAGGTTTCATATTGTATTCTAAAATTTGTTCTATACATTCAATTAAAATAAGACACTATAAGGGCTGTTACCAAACAATTTAAATAATTTACACTGATAAATTACAACTGCATTAAATAATGTTATGAGATTGTTTAAAAATTTTTTTTTGAATATACAAATAAGAAATGTTGAAAAGTATGTTTAAACATGAAACAACCACCAGCAATAGACCATCTTAATAAGTGAGTCATTGAGTCAAATGAATCGATAAAATGGCTGATTCAACCGATTCATTCAAACACCGAATCATTCAGTAACACACTGTTGCTGTGAGACTCGTCTTTCTGCTGTTTGGAACTATTTTCGCTGCTCAAACAGAAACAAAAAACACTCAATATTGCATCTAAAATGTAAGTGACAATGTTAATTAATTGTTAATGGAGCTATCATATGAAATCAGTGTCACATTTTCAATCGTTATGTATTCAGGAAAACAGCAGTCTTGGTTGTGTGATATTGTTTAACAGTATCATATGTTAGAAGTATACCATTTATTTATTGTGTTTTTACTGAGTTTCTCACTCATTTGTTATGATTTCTCCTCAAGAGGCTGCACCGAGCCTCAATAGCGCCACCTTGTAACCGTCAGTTGATTACATTATAAATTATACTAATATATCCACTATCGATCGCCCCATAAACTATTAATCCAGAATCATTCTTGTATTTTGGTGTTCCTTAGTTATTTTTTGATATTGACATTTTAAATCAACTACTTGTCCGGTCGTGAAAGGTAATTTTCTTTCACTAGCCTCTTCAAAAAATCCACTTGTCCCAGACAAGCGTTAATGTTGAGCCCTGACTAAAAGACCGTTTTCTCTCTGGCTACTGATCTAGCGCTAGCCAGATGGGATTAAAACTTCAAAAGTTTGAAGGCGAAAAATGTCCCAAGAACGATGTTCTCTCTCCATTTCTGGTTTCTAGCACACACTCACTGCGCTCGACTGGTCTGGCGGCTGTCAGAGCAGAAACTAAAGCTGCGGCTCTCTGTGTTTTTCCATGGTCTCCGGGCGCATTCATATGTACAGGGTTTCTGTGGGTCTTTAAAAGTCTTCATTTCAATATCATGGCATTCAATTAGGGCCCTATGATCTCTGAGAGGCAAAAATCATGAGGAACCGCAGAATCCATTCATGAAAATGTTATAAAAGTAAAAGATTGAATTCATATGGCCCTAAAATATTTTATTTTTTTGTTAGAAAGTTGAACAGCATTTGAATGAATGAATGAATGAATGAGGCATTTATATAGCGCTTTCAAATGTACAACTGTACACCCAAAGCGCTTCACACTCATGTCAGGGGTCTCTTCAGCCACCACCAGTGTGCAGCTCCACTGGGATGATGCGACGGCAGCCACAGTACAACGGCGCCAGTGCGCTCACCACACACCAGCGATAGGTGGAGAGGAGAGAGGGTGATAGAGCCAATTCAGTGGATGGGGATTATTCGGAGGCCATGATTGGTAAGGGCCAATCAAGGAAATTTGGCCAGATCACCGGGGTTACACCCCTACTCTTTACGAGAAGTGCCATGGGATTTTTAATGACCACAGAGAGTCAGGACCTCGGTTTAACGTCTCATCTGAAAGACGGTGCTCTTCGTCAGTATAGCGTCCCCATCACTATACTGGGGTGTTAGGACCCACACAGACCACAGGGTGAGCACCCCCTGCTGGCCTCACTAACACCTCTACCAGCAGCTACCTGGTTTTCCCAGTTGGTCTCCCATCCAGGTACTGACCAGGCTCAGCCCTGCTTAGCTTCAGTGGGAAACCAGTCTTGGGCTACAGGGTGACATGGCTGCTGGCATTTAATAAAATTAGGGGTGCACCGATCCGATATTAGGATCGGATATCGGCCGCGATACTGACGACAAAGCTGGATCGGGGATCGGAAAAATGAACAGATCCACAGGCCGATCCAGGTGTTTTTTTGTGTTGTTTTTTTAATCGCAGCAGAACCCTACGTCATTCGTCAGCTTTACGTGTGTCGCGTGCTCGAAGCAACATGGAGCGAGCCAGAGTCGGATGTGTAGAGATATTTTATGCTTTCCACGCCAACTAGTTCGTCTGTCGGCAATACTACCAATTTAATCCAGAAACACCATGTTAAGGAGCACGCTGCCTTCCTGCAGCTCAGTAAAACTAAAGGAGTGGACAATGCTAATGTAATGAACTGACGGTAACAACGCGCTGTTGACGCTCGCGCATCTTGAGGAGAAATCAAAAAAGCGCCACTCACACATAGCAATTGCGGTAAACATTAAAAATGTTACGTTTTTATCTTTATAACATATGATACAGTTAAACAACTTCACACATCCAAATGTGCTGTTTCCCTGAATACCATCACGATTGAAAATGTCACTGATTTCCTATGACAGCTCCATAAACAATCATTAACATTAGTCACTTACATTTTAGATGCAATATTGAGTCTTTTTGTTCTATTTCAGCTGCGAAAATAGTTCCAAACAAAGATTCCAAGCAACAAATTTCCAAAAAGCTGAACCATAACATGTCTCACGTGTTCGGAATGATTCAGTGGTTGAATCAAAGATTCAATAACCTGTTCGTAAACGACTGGCTCATTCTTAAAGGAATCAGTCGTTTGAATGAATCGTTTGAATTAATGACTCAATGACTCACTCATTAAGACTCACCTACTGGTGGTTTAGTTTCCTATATTTTTCAACATTTATTTTGTTTATTCAAAAATACAAATCTCATAACATCATTTAATGCAGTAGTAATTTTTCTGGGTAAATAATTTAATTTGATTGGTAACATCCCCATAGTGTCTTATTTGAATTTAATGTATAGATCAAATTTAAGAATATAATATAAAACCTGAAGCATAGCTTATTTAATAAGATTAGGGGAAAATGCCCTTTATAAAGGTAAAATATCACTAATATGCAGATTTAAAATATGTCAAAGCTGATTGAACACTGAGAACATTGCTTCAGAATAAGTTATATTTACAACACACACACACACACACACACACACACACACACACACACACACACACACACACACACACACACATCTAACTTTTTTCCCGGACAAGCACGACAAGTGAATGACCATTTTACTTATCCGAAGGAGAGACAGGAGCATGCTTAATGTCGAGCCCTAAATTATATTTTAGATTTGAATGCACAATTGTTTTTTAAATAAATAAGAATTCAACACTTTGCATACATCTGTTATTTTGTCTTATTATCTTTATTTAGTAAAGTCTGGTGCCTTTAGTCTCTTCAAGGAAGGTGTACAGTTTATTATTAATTTAACAATAGTATCGGATCGGTATCGGGTATCGACAGATACACAAAGCCCAGGCATCGGTATCGGGACTGAAAAAGTCGGATCGGTGCACCCCTAAATAAAATGTTTGTTTCATGATTTAAATTAATTAGACATGTATTTTGATAAATACAGTTTAATTTAACCATTAAAACAGAACCCAGAACAATTTTAACTATAAGTATAAAATAGATATTATAGGGGCCTAAATTTAACAGCAAAATTAAATTGCATGCACAGCAGAAACTTCTGTTCTTCCTCAGGATTTTAGTTTTTCAGTGCACATATCTAAACATCCTTAAATCAAGATTAAGAAATTACGTTTTCTGTTTTCTGAAGAACTGAACAAAATTAAGTGAGTTTATGCTTGAAACAAGAACACGTATTTGGCAGTGGTTTATGAAAATAACTTGCATATGAATTAAGTTGATTTTTATGAACCCCATTGGCAGGAATTTGTTCTTGTTTTAATCATAAAATCTCTTTCACAAGATTTCATGAATTTCACGTACATTCAGAGAACGACGTGTTAAGTCCCCTTCAAATTCCCTTACATTTTCTTTAAATGGTCTTAAATGTACCTTTATTAAACCTGCAGAAAGTAAATGTAAATTATGCATTATTAAATTATGTAAATTATGTGATTTTATTTTATCCATTAGATGGAGAGATCTGAAAAGCCCATACATTTACCCGCCCATAGACCCTCCCCAAGAAGAAATCAGGACAGAAGTGGCTGAAAGTGGACAAAAGAGACGATTAAAACACCAGATGTGAACCGGAATGAGTCTCCCTCCTCTACTTGTGATCCGATCTTTATACCAGGTGTAAACAGTGCCTTAATCTCACAGCTGTGAGAAATAAAGTCTTGAATTGAGAGTTATAAACCTGCATTTGCAAGACAAAAGTCAGAAAACAAAGTTTCTTCTCAGAAATGTGAGATAAAAAGACGTAGTTATTATTTTTCTGTGCTTACATACAGCTGTCATGTGCCGTTTAGCTTTAAAATCCTTTAGTTCATCATGCATAACAGGGAACACTGTGTTTACGGGTCTACATGAACACGTGTGTGTAGATGTGTTTGCTTGTGCACCTGAAACGGCGTACTCTCCATTGGGAGATGCGACCGTGATGGCGGAGGCGTTCCCGATGCTCTCGATGGGGCCGAGACCCACGTGATTGCTGAAACTCAGCACGTGCCAGCCCATGACTTTAGCCAGCTGCTGCACAGCATGAACCTGGTGCTGCGACATCTGCACACACACACACACACACACACACACACACACACACACACACACACACACACACACACACACACACACACACACACACACACACACACACACAGATCATCAGCATGAAGTGGCTCCTCTAGTCTGTCTGCATTCCCTAACGTGAGCACATGTACCTGTGACAGCAGGAAGTCCTGCAGCTCCTGCTCCTGGTGTGAGAGTGTGATGACGCGCCCGTCCCGGTGCACCACGCGGATCTGCTCCACACCGATGTTCAGCTGCAGCTGGATTGATCTGAGATAATACACGTGGAGATAATAAAACAGTTATTACTAAAACAGTCACCCACAAACGGCTTGTTCTTCCTAGTATTATCACAACTAATCAGAGGCACAATTAGATTGCTTGGAAAACCGGATCATCATCAAGAGTTAAGATCATGAAACTTGAAAAGTGAAAATTGTTTCTAAAATTGTACAGAAATTACAGTTTCTGTACAGATGCAAGAATGATTGACATGTTTTATAGTTTTATGATCATTATGTCCAGTTAAAATCCTTCAGATGCAATCATAAGTAAAATACCCACTTTGGCTTCCAATGATTGTGAAAACAAGATAATCGAGGTAAAAGGTAGCCCATTTTGCCGCTGCCTTCACAGCGGTGTGCTCTCACTTCTTCCTAAAAACCCAAACTCAACATCCAAATCAGCCAAATCTCAAGGACTCACTCATGAACAGTGACTTGCTGCCACCTATCTTTTCATATTACCGTTTATACCTGCATAGGCAGGTTGGACATGTCCCCACCACTTTTTTTAAAACATCTTGCTTCACGGATGAACCTAACTAATACAAACAAAACTTCTCTGGTTAACTAGAAGAGTATCATTTCATTCGTTTGTTAAATAAGAGGGGATCTGGCGCTCGGTGCCGCTGTTATCAGTGGAGCAGATTTCTCTCGCGGCTCATGCAGTCTTCACACAGGCGAGCGCTTTAATCTAACGCTTAACGCCGTTGCAGAGACTTTCTCAGGGTATACAGCAATCCTTAAGTTAAATTTACTACTTTGTAATCCCTTTTTTACTACCTTCAGAATATTTTTTAAAACCATCACGACACTGAATTGAAGTGTTAATCAGCGACCTTTCTATTATTTACACAGATTTTGACATTTATAACATACAAAAAAGAATAGATTATAATCGACACCAGGAGGAAATCTGTGATAAGTTATCATTCAGACAGTTAAACACATCTCAACATTCACAAAGGTTGGTGAAGGAGAAGCATTACTGCACACACATCTGATTTACATTAATAATTGGTAATTCAGCAATTAAATTATTTAGTGTTTTTTTTTCCAACAACAAAACCTGAGCCAAATATTACATTTCTATAACTGTGATAAGTTGTTGAATTTAGCAAAATACTAAAAACTAGTCAATCGATTAAAAACTTTAACTAGATTAATCAGACATTTTTCCTGTGATTAATCGCAATAAAAAAATAAATGTTTTTGTACGTTTTTAATATATTTTTTAATATAATAATTTCACAGTTAATCAAGTTAATGTAGAAACAACATAAAGACAGTCTATTTTAAACACTTGTTTAAATGGCATCTTTTTATGAATGAAGGCCAGTATTACTGATATTAATACAGCTACTGAGGTTTTTTTTACATTTATTATTAGGCTTCAAAAATATAACAGTTTTTAATTTAAGTAAACTTAAAACAATGCTAACATAAACCCATAATAAATGTCATGTTTACTCCTGCCCTTCCTGTCTGAACAGTTAGGAAATATACAGAAATGTAATAAAGTTATCAAAGTTATATGCAGTCTGCGCTGCATAAACTATAAAATAAATAGTTAATCGTTATTAAAGCTACAAAAGTTATTTAGTCAAGAGCAGCGAGTCGTTTTCTCTGTTCCCTTTGTTCTTTAACTTTACTGACAGGAAGCTTTATTGGCTGCTGTCCCTTTAAGAGCAGACAGACACGCGGATCTCACTGTCTGTGGATCGCGCCTCATTCTCTCACAACTCGTTTTGTTCATTTTAGACTTTATATAAATCATTTAAGATTGCTCTTATGAGGACAGTCGATGAAGATATGCCTTGAAACAAGTCTAAAATAAAACGTAAGCCAGCCCCTTCTGTTGAGCGCGCTGTGCTCTGAGATGATGCCGAACGACCACTGAATATGACGTCAGCATCAAACACACGCCGAGACGGAGACCAAAGATCTTTGATTATGTGCCCAGATATGCTAAAGCCCATATTTAAACAACGAACGCAAACGCAGATAGAGTTTCAATCAGAATAGGACACCTGATAGTCTGAAAAAATAATACCTAATTTGGAAAAAAATAATACCTCTGAGACCACATTTAACACTTTTAATGGCCTTAAATTTGACCATTTTGATTTATCACTTTTTAAAACCCCGCGGACACCCTGAGGACTGAAACCAGTGCAGTGGCTTCAGGAGTGATGCCTACATCCTCAGCTCCTGTCTCTGTAACAGCTGTTAATGTGTGTTTGTGTCAATGCCAGACTCATACTTGCAGATCTGCTCGTATCCTTGAGAGGTGATGAGCACTTTGACGCTGGATTCATACACATCATTGATGTTGGACCAGTGAGCCTGGATCTGAGGGTCTTCTATACGACTGGCCAAACTGTCGATGGTCCGCGCCGTCCTGACAGAAAAAAGGGCAAGGAGAGACTTTTCAATGTTTAAAACCTTATATCAATATAACATATTAGAATATGCACTTGATGATCAGTGAAAGTTATCAAAAGTACAAAGTCATGTACATTTAAATGAAATCCCCCAGGGCAACTTTTTGAGCAATGTTGCTGAAAGATGTTTCTTTGGGCACTTTCCCATCGAGAACAGGCAACAAATGTCTGTCTGGATATCCAAAAAGAAATGTGTTGCCCATTCTAAATGGGAAAATGCCCACAGAAACATCTTTCAGCAACATTGCTCAAAAAGTTGCCCTGTGTATCAGCTTCAATGTGACTTTTTGTTATGTTTTTGAGACTTTAAATGTATGCTTTTCTCTCGGGGTGTTTGATATGCATCGTCTAATTGTTGATTTAACAATGCACAAGCTGATATTATCGAGAATGCCACTAAACAAAAACAAACTAAAAGTCACATGTGAAAATCCATCAATGCATTTTATTGATAAAGTGTCTTATTTAACACGGATTGACCAGACAGGGATCGGAACTGGACGAGAAAACATGGACTGAATCCAGTCATAAAAACATAATTTACTGTGTAAATTGTAATGTTAAGGAATTAGTCGAATTTTGGATGAATTAATCAAAAGTAGGTCAGTACACTTAAATATGTACTGCGATATGGACTAGTGTCTGTGCATATTAAACCGCAAGAACACTATTTGAACATGAATCCTACATGTTCTGCGTGTCTGTGTGTTTGAATGGCACACACGCAAGAATATACGTTTATAACACACACTAAAGCACACAGTGTCACTATATGACGACATGAACTTCATCTCCTGAGCCGCTCTGAGAATCACTTCATGTGCATTTTACAGTTTAATGTGAGAAAAACTATGTTCAAATATCATAAACACACACACTTCAGGATCTTCATAGCATCTTTAGTTTTGTCACTTGTGACAGAAATATATTACTATTGTATTACTATTAAACAGTATAATGTATGCCTTAATGTAACCCTACTACTAATAATAATAATAAACAACAAACACAATTATTAAAACTTTATTTTTAAAAAGAATAAATCACAATTCACACAAATAACAGTAAACCTCTCTTCTGCAGCACTTTGTTTGCCAAAAAATTGAAGGGATTATTTAAATTTAATTTGATTAAAAATAAGTTAATGTTTTATGACTTAATTCGATTACCAGAAAAACTAAAATTACACAACACAGAATCTGTTTAAAAAAAATTAATAGGGCCCTATTATTGTAAACACATTAATCATTTGTGTTTATTTCATATCTGTATTCTATTGCATTTATTTGTGCTGTTGATTGAAATTGTTTTATTTGTTCTTATTTTATTAGTCCTTTTTTTAAAGTGTTTTTTTTTTATGGAAATAAAATTTTGCATTGCACTTTTGTTTGTATATGCTGTCATTATTCAGATTTTCTGAATTTAAAATTGAACATTGGTCTGGGGAGTCTGCTCTGTATTTTCTACTGCACAAGAGGCGTGATAAACAAGCATTATTCAAATTCAAATTATTCAAATGACTTTGTAGACAATTGGATAGTCCTTTAACCAATCAGACCACAAGAGGCGAAATCAACGGGCAAACGACCCATCGCTTCTCTATCAGTCATCGTGTTAAATCTGCCAATAGCATGCCAGGTGGATAAGCCAGTCTGGCATTAGTTCCCACAAAAGTGTAATAGAAGCAGCATAAATTAATGTCCAGGTTTCCAGACTGAGTTACAGGGCGAAATCAAACCGCCAGCAGATCAGGCTGGGTTTACACAGTCTAGTCGATTATAGTACTTTGAAAGAAAATCGGAATCTGCACAAATCGGCAGGCCATACTTACAAAAATAAAAAAATAATCAGAAATCGGAATAGGGCGAGAAAATTGCAATCGGTGCAACTCTAGTCATATATCAATACATTTAATGTGTCCAAGAAATAGAATCTAATGATTAAATGTAAGAATTTGACAAAGATGATAACTACATCTTATAGGGTGTGGTCTAATGACATCAACACCCTATATCAGGTGTGCATAATTATTAGGCAACTTCCTTTCCTTTGGCAAAATGGGTCAAAAGAAGGACTTGACAGGCTCAGAAAAGTCAAAAATAGTGGGATATATTGCAGAGGGATGCAGCAGTCTTAAAATAGCCAAGCTTCTGAAGCGTGATCATCGAACAATCAAGCGTTTCATTCAAAATAGTCAACAGGGTCGCAAGAAGCGTGTGGAAAAACCAAGGCGCAAAATAACTGCCCGTGAACTGAGAAAAGTCAAGCGAGCAGCTGCCAAGATGGCCCTTGCCACCAGTTTGGCCATATTTCAGAGCTGCAACATCACTGGAGTGCCCAAAAGCACAAGGTGTGCAATACTCAGAGACATGGCCAAGGTAAGAAAGGCAGAAAGTCGACCACCGCTGAACAAGACACACAAGCTGAAACGTCAAGACTGGGCCAAGAAATATCTCAAGACTGATTTTTCTAAGGTTTTATGGACTGATGAAATGAGAGTGAGTCTTGATGGGCCAGATGGATGGGCCCGTGGCTGGATTGGTAAAGGGCAGAGAGCTCCAGTCCGACTCAGACGCCAGCAAGGTGGAGGTGGAGTACTGGTTTGGGCTGGTATCATCAAAGATGAGCTTGTGAGGCCTTTTCGGGTTGAGGATGGAGTCAAGCTCAACTCCCAGTCCTACTGCCAGTTTCTGGAAGACACCTTCTTCAAGCAGTGGTACAGGAAGAAGTCTGCATCCTTCAAGAAAAACATGATTTTCATACAGGACAATGCTCCATCACACGCGTCCAAGTACTCCACAGCGTGGCTGGCAAGAAAGGGTATAAAAGAAGAAAATCTAATGATATGGCCTCCTTGTTCACCTGATCTGAACCCCATTGAGAACCTGTGGTCCATCATCAAATGTGCGATTTACAAGGAGGGAAAACAGTACACCTCTCTGAACAGTGTCTGGGAGGCTGTGGTTGCTGCTGCACGCAATGTTGATGGTGAACAGATCAAAACACTGACAGAAGCCATGGATGGCCGGCTTTTGAGTGTCCTTGCAAAGAAAGGTGGCTATATTGGTCACTGATTTGTTTTTGTTTGGTTTTTGAATGTCAGAAATGTATATTTGTGAATGTTGAGATGTTATATTGGTTTCACTGGTAAACATAAATAATTGAAATGGGTATAAATTTGTTTTTTGTTAAGTTGCCTAATAATTATGCACAGTAATAGTCACCTGCACACACAGATATCCCCCTAAAATAGCTCAAACTAAAACTTCCAAAAATATTCAGCTTTGATATTAATGAGTTTGTGTTCATTGAGAACATGGTTGTTGTTCAATAATAAAATTAATCCTCAAAAATACAACTTGCCTAATAATTCTGCACTCCCTGTGTAACTGTATTTAAATAGTGAACGCATGGAGGTGTTTGGTGGCTTCTAACTTGATCTCTGTTTGGTACCATAGTGAATGAACTGGGCTTAGTAGGCTAAGCTAAATGCTATCAGATCGTCACCGCGCGTCAGAGAGATTAAGAGCACACACTGAGATGAGAGAGGGATGTATCAACTCATCTTAGTTAAGGAAATAAGTAAGGGATAATGTCCACCCAGCCGGTTGTTATCGCAGAATAAACCCCAACAGAGTGATCAGGACCCCGAGGCGAAGCGGAGCGTCACTCTGAAGGGGTTTATTCTGCGATAACAACCGGCTGGGTGGACATTATCCCGCTTATTACACGGCTACTAGTCTCAAATAAATTAGACCCAAAATATTGTGTTGAGATTAAATATTTTATTAGCTCTTACGCAAAGCTTCCGCAAAGAAAATCAGTTCCAAACTGCCTTAAGCCTTTATGCTGAAGATTTATTTTTACCATATGCTAAATGTTCGAAATGCTGAAAGGGTTAGTTCACCCAAAAATAGCCAGCAGCCATATCACCCTGTAGCCCAAGACTGGTTTCCCACTGAAGCTAAGCAGGGCTGAGCCTGGTCAGTACCTGGATGGGAGACCAACTGGGAAAACCAGGAGCTGCTGGTAGAGGTGTTAGTGAGGCCAGCAGGGGGCGCTCACCCTGTGGTCTGTGTGGGTCCTAACACCCCAGTATAGTGATGGGGATAGAGCACCGTCTTTCGGATAAGACGTTAAACCGAGGTCCTGACTCTCTGTGGTCGTTAAAAATCCCAGGATGTCTTTCGGAAAAAGAGTAGGGGTGTAACCCCGGCATCCTGGCCAAATTTGCCCATTAGCCTCTGTCCATCATGGCCTCCTAATTATCCCCATATCCTGATTGGCTTCACCACTAGGTCTCCTCTCCACCAATCAGCTGGTGTGTGTGTGGTGAGCGTTCTGGCGCAATATGGCTGTCGTAGCATCATCCAGGTGGATGCTGCACATTGGTGGTGGTTGAGGAGATTCCCCCCTTCAATGTAAAGCGCTTTGAGTGCCTTGAAAAGCGCTATATAAATCGAACGCATTAAAAATTAAACCAAACCTATGATTTACTCACCCTCAAGTTATCGTAGGTGTATATGACATTCTTCTTTCAGACAAATACAATCGGAGTAATATTTAAAAAGTCCAGGCTAACGTTAATCCCAGCAGTAGTTGTAGCTGTTTTTGAAGCCCATAAACACGTCTCCGATGGGTTAATAGAGCCTTCTGATTCGAATCGATGCGTTTGTGTAGAAAAATATCCATATTTAAAATTTTATAAAGGAAACTGCCTTGTAGCCATGGCTGATTAAGTATTTTACAGCCACAAGATGGCGCCAGCGTTAAGCACTGAAGTACTACCTGTCAAGATAACTCAAAGTGCCCAGATGAGCGGTTGTTATCTGGAAATAACATACCGCTAGAATCAAGTATTTTCACAGAGCCGTGTAATAACGGTGATGTCAGTAACGCGTTACATAGTAACCCGTTACTCTAATCTGACTACTTTTTTCCAGTAACGAGTAATCTAACGCGTTACTATTTCCAAACCAGTAATCAGATTAAAGTTACTTATCCAAGTCACTGTGAGTTACTATTTTAGTCATTTTCCTTAGTAAAAACCGACATCTTATCAAAATTCTCAGCCCGAGTCCGGCTGGAGCCCGTGTTTTTTTTTTTTTTTTACATTGTTGCAGCCATTAAAATAGTTAAGTTTTGTTTTTAATGTCAAAGTAGTTATTTTTCGTTTCGTTTCTTTATAAACCTAATTAAGAAAAATGTTCAGAGCAATTTTTTGTTTGTTAAATTAAAGTTTATATAGGCAAGACAATTCAAGAGTTGGTTTGAGAGACTAGACTATTAAACATGCGGTTAACTCACTGGGTCGTCACATACAAAAATTAAAACTTTAATTTAACAAACAAAAAATTGCTCTAAACATTTTTCGAAATGAACTTAATAAAGAAACGAAACGAAATATAACTACTTTGACATCAAAAACAAAGTAGGCTAGTTATTATACCACCACAAAGGCATTTTTGACGAGCTGAGGCAGCTGATAGATTAGCCTACTGCTCGCAGCGCTCAAAAAACGAAACGGGCTACACAATCTAAAAAAAAAAAAAAAGAAAGTACATGCAGGTTGTCTTATAGCCTACCTTACACTTCAGCAAAATTAATATAAATCCGATCTTCAATTCCCGCGGTATATGATCATTTAACGGCGTTCACATCAAAGCAAAAGATTCTAGCATTTTATTCAGCAGCTCATTTCAAATTCAAAGATCGCAATATGAGAGAGAGCGACCTAAGCACCGGTAAGATCATTAGTCTCATTAATTTATATTGAAGATGATTGAAGATGATTGTGTTTTGTGTGACTTATTTTAAAGTTTCATTTACAGCCATATGCGTTGGCTTGCTTTACTCATTTGCAGCGATGTTGCAGTAGCACCGTCATATCTATCTGACTACAACATAACACGCTCTCACACATTTATTTTTTAATTATTTGCCAGGAGTAAAATTTACACATGTGGTTTAAACAACCAATACATTTACATTGGTCCGGTTTCGTCTGAAATGCTTTCATGCACCTTCTGAATTGGTTTGTTTGAGTGATCGGAATTAAATACGTCTCGAAAGACTCTCGGAAGGCATTTAGGCCTAACGTTACTCCTGGTCATTTCGCAATCAGATAGATACCTGATCAGAGAAAACGAATGAAGGAACCAGTTGTAAAAAGGCCATAACTCTAGCAGCTGCACTGAAGAAACGGACTCTTTAACCCTGCGCGAGCCATATCTTGACAGTGGCGCAAGCTATCATGGCCTCATGTTGGTTCCACCAGCACATCTCATTGTTCATTTTAATTATTAAAATAAATATAAAACGAAGGAGAAGCCTAAAAAAAGGGGCGTAAAAAAGTCGGGCCGTCAGGCTCGGGCATAAATGCAATAAAGTGTGTTGCCAAAAATGGTCGTCATTTCTATGTTGAGGCGGCTGGGGTGTTGTCGGCAACTGCTGAATGTAACTTATAAAGTAACTTGTAATCTAACTTAGTTACTTTTAAAATCAAGTAATCTGCAAAGTAACTAAGTTACTTTTTAAAGGAGTAATCAGTAATCAGATTACTTTTTCAAAGTAACTGTGGCAACACTGGTAATAACATAGTTTAATATGAAAAAGGCGAGGAATTATCCCTTAATATTCCGACCACAGAATTGAAAGAATATGAAAATCTGTGCGAGTCAGCCTTCCACGACAGCCCTGACCATCACAAAAACACACTCCGCAAAATGATCCAAATATTGTAATTATCATTATAGCCACATTCCCAGAAAATATCCAGATGTCATTTTTGTCGCCATTGCCGTCTCTGACCCAAATCCTCAGTTTATATGTAGCCTTCACTGCAAAAAATGCTTTTCTTACTTAGTATTTTTGTCTTGTTTCTAATCCAAACATCTAAAAATTCTTAAAACAAGAAGTATTTACTAGACGAGCAAAAGTAATTGTCTTGTTTTGGGAAAAATAACTCAAAATGAAGAGAGTTTTTGCTTAAAATAAGCTAAATAATCTGCCAGTGGGATAAGAAACATGTTGTTTTAAGAATTTTAGATGTTTGGACTAGAAACAAGACAAAAATACTAAGTAAGAAAAGCATTTTTTTGCAGCGCTCCATGGCGTACTGAAGTATTTTAGTGACCTACACTGTATGTTTGCTAGATTATCCTTACGGAGGGAACACAAACACAGGAGGTGCAGTCCATTTCTGTCTGAAGGGTGCACAGTGAGATGTGTGTGTGTGTGTGTATGGGGCACCTGCTCCTCAGGAAGATGTGTTTGGCTTGTTTGATGATTTTCTCCAGGAGTCCTTCATTCTGCTGCAGTGAGCTGATCTCAGCTTTGTCGTAGGCCATGGGACCCGCCAACCGCAGGCGCTTATGGCTGAATGGAGCACTGGCCGGATGCGGCATCACCACCGAACTCAGGGTCTGCTTGTGGAACTACAGGAACACACACGCCTCAGACTCAGTGAGGCAAGCGCCAGACTCTGGTAAATGTGTGTGAGCGAGTGCGTGTGTGAAGGTGTGTGTGTACCTCTCGTATGAGCTGATGGAGGTTGTGCTCTAACACATACAGGTGGTCGTCTGGTTTGCTCTTGTCCGGTGATGCTCTCTGATTTTTCTTTTCTCCAGTGGAGTGGCAGAGAGAGATGGACAGCTGCAGACCTGAACACACACACACACAGATAATAATAATTATTATTATAGATTTATTGTTATTCCAGAATAGGGGTGGTGTAAAAACAAGCTAACATAACTATTGATCTTTGACCTAACCTTCCATATAGACAAAATATGAATGTTTTACGTACAGCATCTCAGTGTGATACAAATTATATGTGTGTGTGTGTGTGTGTGTGTGTGTGTGTGTGTGTGTGTGTGTGTGTGTGTGTGTGCGCATTTCTTGTAAAAGTGTCTGCTGAATGAATAACTGTAAAGATAAATACCAGGAAAGGGTTGCGAGATGATCTGGTTCTTGACAACGATGTGAGGAATCTGCGATT
Source organism: Pseudorasbora parva (assembly GCF_024679245.1). Taxonomy (NCBI): domain Eukaryota; kingdom Metazoa; phylum Chordata; class Actinopteri; order Cypriniformes; family Gobionidae; genus Pseudorasbora; species Pseudorasbora parva. Next base: position 4,457,660 of record NC_090179.1, read on the forward strand.
TGATCTGAACGGCTTCTCGCGAGAGCTGAGCAAAAATCTCCTTACACAGCAGCACGTTCTGAGCAGCTTCAAGCTTTAAATGCCACATCTGAGAACCTGAGAGAAGAAGACAGACCATCAGAGAGCCACCTTCAAACCCAAGAGCATCTGCCTCTAGTGGACAATGGCTCCGAAAGGCCATTCAAAACGTCTATGAGTACTAAAACAACTAAAAGGCCCATTGATGTGCCTGGAAACACGCAGCGTTATTCAATAGCTGTGTCTCATTTCAGAAGGCTGCGTCCTCCGGAGGTCGCATTCGAAGGGTGCATACGTCATAAGGCTGTCTCATTTCTAAAAAGTGAGTAGGACACTTCAAATGCGACCTCCGAATGCGTCCTTCTTTCACAGGATTTCGGAGTGTGCATGAGGTGTAGCCTTCACGGCTGGAGATAACCCACAATTCTTTGCGTCTCCGTTAACAACCGTCATTTTTTTTAATATTATATGAAAAAACGGCACCACCGCCAGATATACATGCGAGCGTATGTGTGGTGTTTAAATTAAGTAGTTCAAGCTTTTTTTGTTGGTTTTTTTTAAGCTCTATTACCTCAAACAGATAGTTGTGGTAAACAGGATTACAACTGTTTAGTGCTTTTTAAACGTTTAGAAGAGTACATTGCTGTCAAGACAAGAAACATTTCATAGTCATTTTCAAGTTATAAATAATTTTCATTCATATAACTGGCGTGAGAGCGCAACGAGGCTGAACTTGTTGGCATAGCAACGTGATACTTCCTGCCTGTGTGTCCTACGAAGGACGTCTCGTTTAAGTCTGATTGAGGACACTTCGTATACTGCATCCTACACAGGACGTGTCCTCCGGAGGACGCAGCCTTTGAAATTTAACGAAATGCGACACAGCTTATGTGTTGACGTAATTTCCACTGAAACAGGAAGACAAGGCGGGACATATCAAACAGCTCCTCCCCTTAAAAAAAATAGCCAATAGCATTTAGTTTATATCACAGCTTGACCAGAGCTGTTGAGCTCAGTAAAGCTTGCAATTCCCTCCTAATCTCCAACCATTTCTCCTCCATATCGCTTCAAAATACAGCTTTCTGTGCAATGGCTCTTCCTATTCTTTTGTTTTCTGCCTGCGGTGACTATGAGTGAAACGTCACTGTCATTGTGCATCAGACATTGCCACCTTGTGGAATAAAGGTGAATTGCACTTATTTAATCATCAAAGATTCAATTTTGTTGTGTATACTTACATTGTTACGCACCTCCGGTCATTAGGGACCCTATGATTTTTTTTTGTGCTCACCACTCTCACTACAGCCCACCAAGATTTCATGTATTCTTACTCTAGTATCGGTTGTGTTGATGCAAAGTTATCAAACACAATTAGACACGCAGTTCAAATCTGCTTTCGACTTCTCAGTAGTTTTTGCTTACTCCCCCTTTTTGCATAAACGAGCAGATAGTTCAGTTACACTAAAGTGAAACCAGACTTCATTCACCCCAGTGGAAAGCATATATCCCCTATACAGTGCACCGTCTGATTGTTCCCTATCCCTTATATGGTAAGGCTAACCTATTCATACTAAAAGCCAGAAGACTTCCATTTTGAATACATGCCGACTTTAAAACCGACTGGCATGGTCATGGAAACCTACGGGGACAGTTCACTCAAAAATGAACAATTGTCATTTACTTGTTTAATTGTCCATAAAAATGGAGTCAATTGTCACCAAGACTATTGTTTTGGTGAGGTCCATTTTTGACCGCAGTCACAGCAGCTGGCCTTACCAGGTTTAGCTTTGGTTTGTCTTCTGAAGAGATTGACGGTGCCGAGGTCTCCGATGTCAGGAGACTGTTTCTGAATGGACACCTGTGCAAAAACACACACAGATGTGGAAAACAACATCTGATGCCAAGTGTGTTACATCACTGCTATTCTTGAATTTTACCTTAATGTACGCCGATCCCTCCAGTTCGCTGGGGATCTGCACGTTAAGTGGACAATAATCATCAGGGATTTTCTTATCCAGGTCAAGGTCTGTGTTTTTGATGACCTCAAACGTGCCGTGATGGGGGAACAGAGAGCCTGAAATGCCAAGGTCACATATTAAACACTCATTTGTTCATAATCTTCACATTTATAAGGACATGGCGTTTATGAAAAAACTGATTTTATTTTTTACTTATTTTAAAAGGGTTCTAATATGCCCTTTTATGAAGTCTTGATTTTGTTTTTGTGGTGCAATAGAATATGCTTCCATGCTGGATTGTTCAAAAACAATCGCTGTTTGTTGATTGTTGTTTCAATGAAGCCCCTTCCTAAATACGAATAAATATTAATGAAGTGTCAATTTCAAGCCAATTCGAACCTGATTTAGACATATGAATGTTAACAAACAAGATCTTCCAGAACGGGTTTGAAGCACAGACCTTGCCAACATGAATTTCACAGGACTTTTCAGAATGGCATGGTTCTTTTTTTTTTTTTTTTTTTTTACATATATTTTAGATCCTTTATACACAATTTATAAACAATTATTTCTGGTTCTGGAATCTGATTGGCTGAGAGGCAAGCGACATATGCCACGCAGTAAACAGTAAATCTAATCGCCATACAGGCAAAACGTTTTTTCTTCAAGAATGAAAGGAGTGGCATCGATGTGTTGCTGTAAAACTGCAACAACAAAAAAGCGCAAATAGGCTACTTAACCTTCCATACACACAGACTTTACAAAGAAAGAAAAATAGCTACTTGCTTTAGTCATTAACAACGTTTAATCATATGTTTGGCAACGTTATTCTCTAAGGTTAATATTCAACGGTTATAGTAGGGTACATGAAAAATGTGCCGTGCGACCGCACGTCAGTACATGCTGCTTTCAATAGGATGCGAGTGAAATGGAAATAGCGATCTAAATTTTGGGGTGGCACCCATGGTGGCCTGTCAAATGTCAAGGTGTCCAGTGCCACCCGCACCCCTCTGGCTCCGGCACTGGGTGTCGGCAGTAGGCTTGGGCGGTATCCAAATTTTGATACCGTCAAACCTCCTCCCTATTTTACCTCGGTATACGGTATTACCGTGAATAATTAAAACATTATGATGTAAGGCTCAGACAGCGTCAACAAACTGTTGGCTTGGCTTATATATATATATATATATATATATATATATATATATATATATATATATATATATATATATATATATATATATATAGGCCTATATTTTTATTTTATTTTTTACATTTGAGCCCCTGCCCCTGAGAAACTCTGCACGTTTTATGCTTACCGTTATGAGACAATTGTCAGACAGTTGACTTTTTTTTTTGTGAGTCCCATGTCCACTTGATTTTTGTGGAGTTCATGCTTATTGCTTACATTGCCAGCTGTGTGACAAAAGGCTTCGGCAATATTACAGCATAGTCCGAGGGTGCGCTCGGTTTTTCATCCACGCAGCAGTGAGTGGATGATGGTTTCGGATATGCGCCCTTAGGTTCAAGGTATTTCCATCTCTCGCGGTCATCTTTTTGTTGCACAATTTGCAAATTGCCTCGTCTGTATTTACCGTCAAAATCCAAAATACTTCCAAACTGCAGAAGTTTCGAGACCGAATAACTCAGTGCCCGACTCGCTGTCTTTTCCCCTCTCTCTCTCTCTCTCTCTCTCTCTCTCTCTCATCCACGCTGTCACAACAACGCATACACATATTTAGGCATTTAACAAATAAATAGTATTTAATATGTAAATAGTTTAATTAGTTCAACTTATTAAATATTTAATAATTAATTGTTGATCAGCAATATGTAAGTTGATCTGTTTTTTTTTTTTTTACGGTTTGACGGTATTGAAACTGATACCGTTGCTATTTTTAGATCCCGCGGTATACCATTTTACCGTATTACCGCCCAAGCCTAGTCGGCAGTTCGTTTGGCAGTAAATAAGGATCTAATCCTAAAGACAACTATCTATTTTCTTTAAGTATCTAATACCGTTGAGTTACCATCAGAGGTGAGATGTGCTATTTTGGCGTGTGAAATCTTTCCGATCATAGATATAGCCTACATAATAATGTAATCATGTAATTATTATGTACATCTGGTTCACATGGGGCGCAACCGGCTATGCTACGCAAAGGTCTTAAAGATGGCGGCCCCGGCAAAAAAGTCACGTGACTGAAACCCATTACTATACAAGTCATTATTTCGTTTTTTTGCGCACAAAAACTCTTCTGGTGTCTTCATAAATGACTGTAGAGCCGCTGTAGTGAGATGGGCTTTGTAACGACGTCTTTAGTGCCTTTATGGGTCTTGAGAGAGGAAATGACATTGGTGTCAATGAAGGCCTTTCTGAACCATCGGATTTCAACACTAATATCTTCATCTGTGTGTGAAGATGAACGGAGGTCTGACGGCTGTCCAACGACATGAGAGTGAGGAATTAATAACTGAGTTTACATTTTTGGGTGAACTAATATATCATATTTTGCTCTGTCCTACATACAATATGTTTTTGCTTCATAAAAAATCTGCACTATACATTTAAAAGAAATATATTTAAAAGCCTTTTATTTTACAGTATATGTTTACATATAATGTATTCGCCCTTGTTTATCATTTTTTCAAGCCTAAAACACTTTCTTGACTGATCATTTGACTGCATTACCAGCACTGCGGTAACTGAGATCACCCAGGATTTTGTCGCCAACTTTGCGTAGTTTCCACTGCGATCGCAGACGCAGCAGTTCGGAGTTGAAGTCCCGCTGCCGCCGCTGCTCCTGGTTCTCCACCACAGATTTGGTGAGCTTCTCCGCCCCCTTCAGAAGCAGCTGGGCGGCCGTGCCCAGAGACTTCTTCTTACTGATCAGCTGGAAAACCTGCGGGGTCTAAACACACAGGGTAAGAGGAAGGGAAGTCCTGCTGCACTGCAGAAAACGCTCTTCTTAGTAATTTTGTCTTGTTTCAAGTCTAAATATCTAACAAGTATTAAATCAAGATGCAGCTACCAGATAAGTAAAATGACATTAGATATTTTTTCTTGTTTTGTTGAAAATAAATTCAAAATGAAGTGAGTTTTTGCTTAAAACAGGCAAAATGATCTGCCAATGGGGTGAGAGAAATAATCTCGTTTCCAGGGTATACAGCAATCCTGAAGTTAAATTTACTACTTTGTAATACCTTTTTTACTACCTTCAGAATATTTTTAAAACCATCACGACACTGAATTGAAGTGTTAATCAGCGACCTTTCTATTATTTACACCGATTTTGACATTTATAACATACAAAAAAGAATAGATTATAATCGACACCAGGAGGAAATCTGTCATAAGTTATCATTCAGACAGTAAAATACATCTCAACATTCACAAAGGTTGGTGAAGGAGAAGCATTACCGCACACACATCTGATTTACATTAATAATTGGTAATTCAGCAATTAAATTATTTAGTGTTTTTTTTCCCAACAGCAAAACCTGAGCCAAATATTACATTTCTATAACTGTGATAAGTTGTTGAATTTAGCAAAATACTAAAAACTAATCAAGCGATTAAAAACTTTAACTAGATTAATCAGACTTTTTCTGTGATTAATCGCAATAAAAAATGAAATGTTTTTGTACGTTTTTAATATATTTTTTTATATAATAATTTCACAGTTAATCAAGTTAATGTAGAAACAACATAAAGACAGTCTATTTTAAACACTTGTTTAAATGGCATCTTTTTATGAATGAAGGCCAGTATTACTGATATTAATACAGCTAGTGATTTATTTATTGTTTTAAATTTAAAACAGTTTTTAATTTAAGTAAACTTAAAACAATGCTAACATAAACCCATAATAAATGTCATGTTTACTCCTGCCCTTGCTGTCTGAACAGTTAGGAAATATACAGAAATGTAATAAAGTTATCAAAGTTATATGCGGTCTGCGCTGCATAAACTATAAATTAAACAGTTAATCGTTATTAAAGCTACAAAAGTGATTTAGTCAAGAGCAGCGAGTCATTTTCTCTGTTCCCTTTGTTCTTTAACTTTACTGACAGGAAGCTTTATTGGCTGCTGTCCCTTTAAGAGCAGACACACACGCGGATCTCACTGTTTACTGTCTGTGGATCGCGCCTCATTTTCTCACAACTCGTTTTGTTCATTTTAGACTTTATATACATCATTTAAGATTGCTCTTATGAGGACAGTCAGTGAAGATATGCCTTGATAAACCGTAAGCCAGCCCCTTCTGTTGAGCGCGCAGTGCTCTGAGATGATGCCGAACGACCGCTGAATATGACGTCAGCATCAAACATTCGCCGAGACGGAGACCAAAGATCTTTAAATATGTGCCCAGATATGCTGAAGCCCATATTTAAACAAACTAACGAACGCAGATAGAGTTTCAATCAGAATAGGACACCTGATAGTCTGAAAAAATAATACTTCTGAGACCACATTTAACACTTTTAATGGCCTTAAATTTGACAATTTGGATTTATCACTTTTTAATACTTTTTAAAACCCCGCGGATACCCTGCGTTTCTGATTGAAATCTTGTTTCCTGTGTTCGTCCCAAACAGAAATAAGATTCTTTTTCTCACCCCATTGGCTGATAATTTAGCTTAAGCAAAAACTCACTTCATTTAGATTTTTTCCCCCCAGAAA
>NC_090179.1:5906819-5916819 GCF_024679245.1 Pseudorasbora parva
CTTCAAATAACTGCAAGTGCAGGGTTCAAACAGAGATGGTGATAAATAGGGAAAACTTACTGACTGCAGCTTTAAAGGTGTGGTATGTAGGACTGACCGCTAGTGGTTGAAATAGGTACTGCAGTACAACTTCAAAATATTGGAGGAATGTTGTCCCATTCTTGTCTAATACAGGCTTCTAGTTGCTGAACGGTCTTAGGTCTTCTTTGTCTCACCTTACTCTTTATGATGTGCCAAATGTTTTCTATTGGTGAAAGATCTGGACTGCAGGCTGGCCATTTCAGTACGCAGATCCTTCTTCTATGCAGCCATGATGTTATAATTGATGCAGTGTGTGGTCTGGCATTATCATGTTGGAAAATGAAAAGTCTTCCCTGAAAGAGACTGGATGGGAGTCCAGATGGGACTTTTCATGTTTTCTGGGTTGATAGAAGCACTAGGACCTGATTATAACTCTTAAACATGGAAAGAGTCAGATTTCTGTCAGAATCAGAATCATGATATCTCCAATATCATTCAATACGTTTAAAGTAAAGCCCAATGTGAACGATTGTCATTGTGACTCCAGCTAAATAGGTTAAATTTCTACTTATTATATTCTACTTACCTAGGTCTACATGAGAGCAATAACAGGTTTATATACTATAATCTACTGTATATTACGCATGCTATATACAGGTCAATGACATGATGTCAATTCTGGTGTCCATAGTATATTCATAATATAAAAATATATAACTTTTTAAATTGTAGCCACAATGACGGGGTCTGTTCATCTGGCAAACGGCCAGATGTCTCTCGCCTCTCGTGAGGCGCGTTATCAGATCATGTTAATACGATTAATGACCACAAGGGCACCATGATGTCTGAAAGACCACTCTTTGATCTCCCTTGGGAGATAACAAGCAGGCTCCGTACCCAGATAGCATACAAACAGTGAATCAGCGTTGAATCAATGTTAATGCATCAACTAAAATATCATTGAATCAATGTTGAGATGTCAATGTTGAGAATGTTGATTTTTCATCAGGTTTGCACCCTGAAATAATGTTATTTCAACGATGAAAAATAGATCAAGATGGGCTTAAAATCAATAGTTTTCCAACTAAAATTAAACCACTTATTTAAGTGAATCAATGTTGAATCAATGTTAATGCATCAATCAAAATATCATTGAATCAATATTGAAATATAACATTGATTTTTCATCAGGTTTGCACCTTGAAATAATGTTATTTCAACAATGAAAAATAGACCAATCTTGCTTTATGTACAGCAGGATTCTATGCCAGTTAATTTGTCTCTTTATTTTATTCATTTTAATCAGAGACCATATGTGGCTGCAGTCGATATGATTTTGCATCAAAAAGTCACTCAAAGTAAACAACATCCTTCAGTTTACATGCAAATGTCTTTATTTATGCCCCCACAATTACAACAGGAAATCTCACATTGACTTAAAACAATTACATCTGAATATATAACACAAATGAGAAGAGCCTGGAAAAACATGACAACGTGCATCTGCAAAATGGAAGTAAATACAAATTTAAACTTGCCAATAAATACAGAAATGACACAGTACTACTGAAAGAAAGAAGGTAGAAGAAAGAATAAAATACTCCAAACTCAGGGGGTTCCACCATGAGCAATGCCCCGAAGCCTTTCAGGTTGTAATGGAGACAGTTTTGCACCGTCCCAGCAAAGATAAACTCTGATGCCTCTTATCAGCATTCACAGCATCTAAAACAACAAGAAGTTAGTAAATATTTGGAAATGTGATTAATTATACATTACAAATATAGCCTACTACAAAATGAAGTGAAACTTGAAATTTTATCAAAATCTTGATATCCCAGTTAAAACGGTAACATTAAATTCAGGACTATTTAATGCATTTTAGTATAGACTTTAAAGGACCTGCAGACACACAATGAATGAAAAAGCAAAGTGACTATATCCGGTGTTTTATCTAATAATATTATTGTATTTAATAGTAAATAAATAAAGTGTGAAAATGAAACAAGTAAATGAATGACCAAATAGTTAAATTAAGAAAATAAAAGAGGAGCTGTATAGGCTACATGGTGGTTTGGAAGAGATTTTTTCCAACTGGAGGCACAACTGTTTACTAAATTTCCGTAGTTTGATATAGCTGCCTACAGAACTTAAAGATCTCACTCTTTTCTTTTTTTCTTGCTGCATTAAAGATTAAACTGTAATGATGTAATTGTGATCTGCTCTCGTGACGATATCTCGCAGCTGAAGCAGAGTTATGAACTGATTGTATTTCCCCTCAGCGCTAACAGGTCAATCAGTTCTAGTTCTGCTTCAGCTGTGAGATACTCTCACGAGTGGCGAACACAATTACTGACAAGCCAGAAATTCTGACAAGTCAGAATTCGGACGCAATTCACAGTGTATATGCCAATCTTAAGAAAAAAAAAATGAATACAAATATGATATGGTTTGGTGAAAAACAAACTGAAACTCAATGTATTAAGATTATCCTGGCCGTTGGTTGTGTAATTTACGAGGGCGCTCATGTGACTATTATTAACATTGCAGTTCACTAAAACTCGCTCAGGAGAAGCACACAAGTTGTAAAACATAAAGATGAATAAAAACACTAAATTAAAATTGAGATGAATTTTATAAATATATTTTTGTAGGCCTACTTACCTCTAAAAAACATGGTCACTGTCCTGTGTCTCTTTTTCGCGATTGAAGTCTGTTCAGCTGCGCTTGCTTTGATCTGATTGGTGGATGTATTGAAGGTGCATTACCGCCACCTGCTGGATTGGATTGTGGCGCATTCGATAGGGACACATATTATGTATTCTTTAGATAAATAATGAAATGCATGTACATTCTACATGGTTTAAATAATAATAGCCTACATTTTTATTTATTTAAAACTGATAGACTAAATTTATGGTAGAAGTTCTTTGTTTTTATTTGTTTTTTGCACTTTTTATTATAATAACATGAAACACAGAATGACAACATTACATGCCAGTAAGCAGGAAAATAATATACCTTTTAAAAAGATTCATAGTTTTTACAGCTTTCTTATTGGAAGAGTCAGAAATCAAACACGCATACAATTTTAACTCTTCCAGAAAAATGTAAAGAAAGGCTTACAATTACAAAATTTACATTTATGTATTCTTTGTTAATCCACACACTCGTTGGTGTACTCATTGTATCCTTTGAGGATAATAAATGTGCTCACATTCACACAAATGTAGCCAATTGATTTGGACTTGCCTTAACATGTTGAATAATGTGACAGATAGATTGACCGTAAGCCTCACTAGTGGATAAATAAGATGACCAAACATCAGCATTGATTCAATGTTTGTCTTTTCAACACTGAAAAGCATGGAATTATCAACATTGATCCAATATTATTTAGCAGTGAATTTTCAACATTGGTCCAGTATGGTGTTAGCATTGAATTTTCAACATTGATCCAATATTACTTAGCATTGAAATTTCAACCTCAACCAAAATGATGATTCTGATGGAATTTCAACATTGAATCAATGTCACCATGCTATCTCGGTAGTGACTTTTATTGCCCCCAAATGGCCCTGCACGATACCTGACACCCCACACACACACGCACATAGAGCTCCACGAGTATCAGAGGAATGTATGATTAAAAGCCACCCCAAAAACGTATTAAATGTATGCTTTTCTGCTTGAAGTGTTTTTATATGTGTCTGAAATAATTAGGAGGATTATATGAATGTAACTCAAGCTGTGTAGGCCAACAGACAGTGGAAAGCCTGTATTTGTGTATTCCCAGATCTCAGACTTATGATCCATGGTATCCTTGTAATCAGAAAAATGCGATCGTACCGAATCTTGTAAAAGAATTTAGAGAACATGCATTATTACAAAATTACCAGCGTTGTAAAGAAAAATGCATGAGCATATCTTCCCTGGATAAGAACCAAGAGGAGGGACTAAGCTGAACAAAGAACTTTGTTTCGCGCCGAAAACGCTCTGATCGATTGGACCATCCAGGAAATGGGCGTTGCTCTACCTGATCTACAAATGCCAATGTGACACTCACTTTTCCACCTTTTGCATTGCGTCACCACGGACGTAGGCAATCTGCCACCAACTTTCCAGCCCCCGAGGGCATTCTTCAGAGAGGAGAATTCAGCACACTTCCAAGAGACTCACCGCTCCACACCGACCTCGGAAAGAACCGCCGGACACGCAGGACATTTGAACTCAGAACACACGCACACACGCGAGAAGCCAAAACCAAAGCAACTATTCTTATTTCTAAGAATAGTTGCTTTGGTTTTGGGCAACATGACCTCTTCAAGTATTTTAACATATGCAAACTGATCCATGATCCCTGGTATGCGATAAATAGGCCCAACACCATAGTAGGAGAAACATGCCCATATCATGATGCTTGCACCTCCATGCTTCACTGTATTCACTGTGTACTGTGGCTTGAATTCAGAGTTTGGGGGTCGTCTCACAAACTGCCTGTGGCCCTTGGACCCAAAAAGAACAATTTTACTCTCATCAGTCCACAAAATGTTCCTCCATTTCTCTTTAGGCCAGTTGATGTGTTCTTTGGCAAATTGTAACCTCTTCTGCACATGCCCTTTTTTTAACAGAGGGACTTTGCGGGGGATTCTTGAAAATAGATTAGCTTCACACAGACGTCTTCTAACTGTCACAGTACTTACAGGTAACTCCAGACTGTCTTTGATCATCCTGGAGGTGATCATTGGCTGAGCCTTTGCCATTCTGGTTATTCTTCTATCCATTTTGATGGTTGTCTTCTGTTTTCTTCCACGTCTCTCTGGTTTTGCTCTCCATTTTAAGGCATTGGAGATCATTTTAGCTGAACAGCCTATCATTTTTTGCACCTCTTTATAGGTTTTCCCCTCTCTAATCAACTTTTTAATCAAAGTACGCTGTTCTTCTGAACAATGTCTTGAACGACCCATTTTCCTCAGCTTTCAAATGCATGTTCAACAAGTGTTGGCTTCATCCTTAAATAGGGGCCACCTGATTCACACCTTTTTCTTCACAAAATTGATGACCTCAGTGATTGAATGCCACACTGCTATTTTTTTGAACACACCCCTTTCAACTAATTCAACTAATTGCCCAATTGCACAGCCTTAAGAGCGTGCATATCATGAATGCTGGGTCTCATTTGTTTTCTGAGAATCTACTGAACCTACTGGTAACTTGTTTGCCACGTAGCAATAAAAGATATACTAAAAACCTTGATTATTCTGGTTAGTCACATTGTACTGCTATTATTTTGAACAAGACTGTATGTGTAGCATGACACCTTCTCTATTTCCTGTCCCTGTGCGGTTACAATTGGAGTTAGAGATTTTACTTTGAACTTGGAGTGTGTGAACAGCATGTATTTGGTTTTATTTTAGCATTAATCACTAACTTTAATTTCCTTCAATTTTCTTGCAAGACTGTGAAAGCCTCCTGCAGTTTTATTAACGCCTCACATGGAGAGGGTGCAGTGCAATAGATGATGGTGTCATTCGCATAAAGCTGTACATTAGCATTTACACGTTCAGAAATAGAATTTATGTAGATGGTAAACAAAAGTGGGCCTAAGATGGAGCTTTGTGGATCCCTGATTGTAATTGCAGCCTTCCCTGATGTAATACTATCACATGTAACACACTGAAACCTACCTATAAGATCATTTTTAAACCAACTTACCGCATTTGAGGACACCCCAATTTTAACTACGCATTTTAAAAGAATGCTGTGATCCACTGTATCAAAAGCCTTAGAAAGGTCAATAAACAATCCTGCGCATGAGTTTTTGCAATCAATGGCAGACACAAAGTCATCAATTACTTTAGTGGCTGCCGTGACAGTGCTGTGCCCCTTTCTGAAGCCTGACTGAAAGGGGCTGAGGATACAATTACAGGTTAAAAACTCTTTTAATTGTTCACTTACTAATTCCTCAAATATCTTAGCCAGTACTGATCATTTAGATCGTTTATATTTAGATAGGGTGAGGAATAACATTTTGTTTCAAAGACAAATTAAAAATCTGAGTGAGTGGTTTGGCAATAATATCAGCTGCAAGCTTCAGGAGAGATGGATCAAGCCCATCCGGTCCAGCTGACTTTCTACAGTTTACACATTTCAATTCTGACAGGACTATTTTCCTTGTAAATGGCTTAAAAGAGAAAGTGTTAACATTTCTAACATTCAGGACCTCTGTGTCTAAGGGTTGATCTGGCATTGACTTGAAAAGATGCCGAGCAGAGGCAAAGTGCTGATTAAAGGAGTCCACTATCTCTTTTTTATCTGTGATTTGTCTAGAATCAACACTTATTTGCTTTGGTAAACTTGATGATAAGGGGGTTAGAGTTTAAAGATTTAATAGCTTTCCAAAGTTTTGCTGGATTATGCAAATTTCTGGTTGTCTCTTCTAGATAAAACTGTGCTTTAGCTTTACGTATCTGTGCTATACATTTGTTTCTTAGGCATTGGAAGCTGGAGCAATCGTTTGCTAAGCCAGATTTCCTTGCCCTTGCCCAGGCCAGGTCCCTCTCATGTAGCAGAGAGGATAATGCATCAGAAAACCAAGCCTTATCCCTCCCTTTAACCTTGAACCTCCTTAGAGGTGCATGTTTATTTAAAACTCCCATAAATAGACCCTTAAAATAAGTCCATGCCAAATCAACATCAGGAATGAATGATATTCTATCCCAATCACAATGATACATATCAGGAATGAAAGCTTGTAGGTCAAAGGTCTTAAAGTGTCGTTTCTCCACTATTCTTGAAGGTGTTTTCACAGGTTTACAGTTTCTAATAATCCCAATAGCACAGTGATCACTTATGTCATTTGGGAAAATACCAATCTGTGTACATTTATCAGGTCGGTTTACTAAAATAATATCAATGAACGTGGATTTATTTAGATTTTTTTGTGTTTGGGTGAGTTGGAGTATTTACTACTTGTGTTAAATGAACAGAATCACAGTAAGCCTTTAAGTCCTTTGAATCATCTTTCATCCAGTCCCAATTTAAATCACCAAGCAGAATTATTTCTTTGTGATTTACAATATCTGTCAGCACAGCTGAGAGTGTTGATAATGTTTCTTTAAGAGCTGACGGGGGCCTATAACAACAAGCAACAGTCAAACTGGTAGTTCCTAGTTTCAGATCAATAGCCAGCAATTCAAAACATTTTGTGATCCTCATAGTCTTCAATAGAGTGGTATGATACTTAGACTTCATGTAAATAACCACGCCTCCTCCCTTACTCTTCCTATCCGCACGAAATACATTGTATCTCCTAATCGCAATATCATTATCACTAACAGATTTTTTTAAGCCACGTTTCCGATAAAACAAAAATGTCTGCATTTGTCGAATTTGCCCATATCCTAACAAAATCCATCTTTGGCTCCAGACTACGGATATTTAAATGTACAATTTTCAAGCCAGATCTATTAGCGAAATCTCCTGGTGTGTATAAACATTCAGGCTCGGGTCCTGGGTTTGGCTTAACATTTCCAGCCAGCAGTAACATCAATATAATAAAACAACGTTTCCAAACATGCTTTAATATATCATCTCGTTTGATTGCACAATGCTGAGTGAGACATGATCTTTGTCCAAACACTATAAAATTGTCTCTAATCAGACGCAAACAAACAAGGGAGAGATGAATGTCAGGTTCATGGATGAAAAGTTCGCCGCAATACTCTTGTTTTGGAGTGTGTGTGTGTAGTTTGTTCTTTGACGAAGTGTATGTAGTGTATCGCAAAGACGTCGGAAAGTCCTCATGATACGCACAGGTTGAAAAATTCAGATCCAAAGTAAAAAGTAACAACCAGATTACCGGTAGAGTTCCCATGATGGAGAGTAGCTCGTCTACGGGAGGCCAGGAAGAGTTCAGCAGGCAGTTTCGCAGGTATGTCCACAAACGCTTGTAAACGACGGTGTAGCTTTGGCTATTGGCTGTTTGTCCATAAGCCTAGCGCGACAATATGGGAAATATGGAATGGGTAAGGGGAAATATGGAATGGGTAAGGGGAAATATGGAATGGGTAAGGGGAAATATGGAATGGGTAAGGGGAAATATGGAATGGGTAAGGAGAAATATGGAATGGGTAAGGGGAAATATGGAATGGGTAAGGGGAAATATGGAATGGGTAAGGGGAAATATAGAATGGGTAAGGGGATATATGGAATGGGTAAGGAGAAATATGGAATGGGTAAGGGGAAATATGGAATGGGTAAGGGGAAATATGGAATGGGTAAGAGGAAATATGGAATGGGTAAGGGGAAATATGGAATGGGTAAGGGGAAATATGGAATGGGTAAGAGGAAATATGGAATGGGTAAGAGGAAATATGGAATGGGTAAGGAGAAATATGGAAGGGGTAAGGGGAAATATGGAAGGGGTAAGGGGAAATATGGAATGGGTAAGGGGAAATATGGAATGGGTAAGGGGAAATATGGAATTGGTAAGGGGAAATATGGAATGGGTAAGGGGAAATATGGAAGGGGTAAGGGGACTAAATATGGACTTCTGCACATTTGTAGAAGGTTTTCAACAACCGGAGCCTGAAACGCTCAGCTGCAGGAGGTTTAGAATGCTCCCCGCAGCAGACGGTAACGCAGAGTTGCAAATTTCGTAAAAAAACAAAAAACAGACTGGGTATAGGCATAGATCGTGTCCAAAAACAGTCAGTATAAATAACGGTGAACACGACAAACAGGACAGAGACGAGAGAGAGGAGAGACATGCTGCCATCTTGGTTGCTAGGGTGGTTTATAGGTGGTTGCTAACATACTCAGAGTGGTTGCCAGGATGTTGTTATACGGTTTGTAGGATTCTCAGGTGGTTGCTAGGGTACTTGGGGTGTTTGCTAGGCTACTTGGGGTGGTTGCTAGGATGCTGCTTTGTGGTTTCTAATGTACTCAATGTGGTTGCTAGGGTGTTGGTATGCAGTTGCTAGGGTACTCAGGTGGTTGCTGGGGTGGTTTATAGGTGGTTGCTAACATACTCAGGGCGGTTGCCAGGGTGTTGCTATGTGGTTTTTAGGATACTCAGGTGGTTGCTAGGGTACTTGGGGTGGTTGCTAGGGTGATGCTTTGTGGTTGCTAACGTACTGAGGGTGGTTGCTAGGGTGTTGCAAGTCAGTTTCTAGGCTACTAAGGTGGTTGCTAGGGTACTTGGGGTGGTTGCTAGGATGTTGCTTTGTGGTTGCTAACATACTCAGAGGGGTTGCTAGGTTGTTGCTATGTGGTTGCTATGGTACTCAGGTGGTTGCTAACATATTTAGGGTTGTTGCCAGGGTTTTGTTATACGGTTGCTAGGGTATTCCGGTGGTTGCTAGGGTACTTGGGGTAGTTGTGTTTGTGTGTGTCTCTCACCTGTGCTCAGGCCCGGCCCGTAGTCTGTCTGTGTGTGTGTGACCACGAGTCCATTGGACAGTGGGGGGGAGGGGCTTACGTGTGGTAGAGGTGTGATCTGATGAACTTGGGTACGGTGTGTGTGTAGACTGTACGATGATGACACCTATTGAATCTCAGACACGTTAGTATAGAAGAATAAACGTCATCAGCATGAGCTGGTGCTGAACAGATAGAGCGAGATGAACCGCACTTTGGTCATTGTGGTTTTTATAGGCGACACTAAAGAGAAAGGAAAACATGAAAACGCATCACATGACCCCTTTAATACATTAATACAAATGTAATACAACTATTATTATAAACATGATTATACACTCAAGCTTCCACTGTTTGTAAATTAATCTTTCATTAGTCTTTGTCTCCCTCTGCTGGTCTAACACACACACACACACACACACACACACACACACACACACACACACACACACACACACACACACACACACACACACACACACACACACACACACACACACACACACACACACAGGCTCTATATTCTCTCTGTAACAAAACACACACCTTTTGAGTGTATACT